>NC_053158.1:117241072-117438876 GCF_016835505.1 Polypterus senegalus
ATGTGGCATAATGAGTAGGAAAACCAACAAAAATTGTTGGTGCCAACCAGGTACCCAGTTTACTGTAATTGTCCAAAAGACAGAACAAAAATACACTTTTGGACTAGAAAAAAATACTGCTTAATCAAAATGTTATTCATTGTTTAAAGATTGGTGGGAAGGAGCTACTCCCGAGGACACCATGAATATTGCTTTGCATTTTTATTTTGAGTTGTTTTTAGCTGTAAAAATTCATTTGTCTTCTGAAATGGAGTGTTTTTTCAAGGAATGTCACAATTGTTTGATTATCAGAAGGTTTTAAATGCTCCACTGGCTTTTGGTGAACTGACCTCTACTCTTGAAAGCTTTACAACTGGTAAGATCCCAGGTACTGATGGACTCCCGACTCAGTTTTATAAATCCTTTTGAAATCTGCTAGATGTGGATGTGCTGGAAATTTTATTAAAATATGACAAAGATTAGGTACATCCTCTAAATTGTCTCTGAGTGGTGTTCATTAAGAACTGGTGACCTGTCAACTTGTTTTCCTTCTATTTTTTTTTTTAATTTATCTAATCAATTTAGTAACTGTAATTAAATGTCATTTCTTTTGAACAAACCAATTGTGTTCCAGACTGTTTTATTTATGACAATAGCTTTGTTGTATGTTATTTAATGACTGCATCTAAACTATTTGGTTTAAAAGCGGATTTTATTTTTCTGAATCGGGAGAAAGCATTATCATTATTTGTTTAAACGCTTTATAAAACCTATAACTACCAAGCCCAAAAGTGTCTAAAACTTTTTTCTTAATTGTATTTAATGCCTTTTAAGTTAATTGTATGTTAGATTGTCCTTTCTAGTGTCCTGAAATATTAGTCAAGTTTGTGCCTTGTCTGTCATGTTGTTCCCATGGTCCATTGAGCCACTGCTTCATCAGTTTAGGACACATTTGCAAGACCTATTCTTTTGCAGCTGCACAAGATATGTCTTTTAATGTTGTCGCCTATACTGATGAGATAATATACCAATTTCAAAATTGATGCTAAAGATGTTAGTACTGTGCACCACTTATTAATAGTATATGAAGAAGTGTCCTTGATTTGAGTGAACCGGGGCAAAACTAGGCTTTCTTGATGGGGGAGTGGAACATGCTTCTTTCAGGACTTCCAGGGTGTCTAAATTAGAGTAGGTAAGTTTTTCAAAATTTAGGAGTCTTTATGGGAAGCCAATGAAGAATGGTCAGCAAGTTCACAGATGATTACATAGGTGGAGATGATTACTTTCTACTCTGTCTTTTAGTGGAAGGTTACTCCGTATTAATAATCTAGTTTATTAAATTCTGTGAAAGGATTCAGGGAATGGAATTAGGATTTAGTGCCATTAGTTCTGTCAGATTTATTTATTTATTTAATATGTAAGTCGCTATTTGAATATAATTCAAATCTATTTAAAAACAGTCTTATTCAAAGGTAGAGGCTGACGTTCAATTTTAAAAGAATGGTTGTTTTATCTTTGCTAATTAGGGAGAGTTACTCCGATTTCACTGTCAGCCTTTTGGTAATTTTGAATGGTTAACTTGTTATCTTCATTAGAATAACTTACAGCCAGACCCATTTGCAACATGTTTTTTTCTTTTTCTAACCCACTACTCTGTTAGAAGGCCTCATTGCACAGTTTGTCTCCATCTTATGTAATTGCTGGTTTGATACATCATACCTAATATAATGAGGTGTAATTAAAATATTAAAATCTCTTTTATTAAAATATTGCATAATCTCTAAAGGAGTTAAATAAATTTAGGCAGAGTAAGTGGAAAAGAGGTTGGACTGTGCTGCTATTTCAGGTGAATTTATAGGTGCCGACTCCCCTCCCCCCAGTAGTGTGGTATAAATGGTACCCTGAAACTGTGTGAACTCCTCAGAAATAATAAAAACAAGTCTGTCTTTGACCTGCTTGCCTCTTCTCAGCTTTTTTACTTCACTCACTGTTCTCACCCTTATTCTCACTCTTATAACTGACCCATAATCCTCTTGATCCTTGTCAGAGCAGCAAGCCGTGAAAGCAGCCATGAATAGGAATTTAAATCAATACCAAACACGTATGTTGGCACACTCTTCACTACATTATTAGTGTTATTACTTGTTTTTACTCATGGTGTTTCTGCAAAGCATGTACTGTAGCACTTGGCTGGAGTCCTCCTAAACAAATGTACTGCCCCTTCTGCTGCAAGGACAGCTGTAGGAAATGGAAAGCAGAGTTGGGGTGGGGCCCAGGGAAATCGCTTTTTGTGAGGGCACAGGACAGGTTAGTGACATGGGTGTGGGATAGTCCTTGCATGCCCAACAGACTAATGCCAATACCCATCAGTACTAGACTAATATCAAGACAACAGTGCAGTTGCTTCCCTTTTAAAGGGTTCAACTGAATGGGATTTATAATTAAATAACTGTAACCTATGCAACTGTTACCGTAATAATATACCGTACACTATAAAGAAATTAATGTACAATCATACATGCAACACCACGAATCGTTACCCTAAGTTTGATGTTTTTGAAGATTTATTTACTTTTAAATTAATTATAGGAAACTTATTTTTTGGTTAAGTTGACAGCCCTAGTGACCATAATACAATACATCTTACATAGTTTTGGCATAGTAAATATTCAAAGACTAGAACAATTTAATTTTAGGAGAGGACATTCTGAGCAGATGCTGCAAAACCTAAATAAGATACATTAAGGTAAGCTTTTAATTTTTGAGACAGTGTATGAACTGTGGGTCAGGTTTTAAAGTGTTTTGCATATAATGTTAGAAAAATGTAACCCAAGATTTAGAAGCTGTAACAAACTGAAGAGTGTTTTCTGGTGAATAAATAAGTAGATAAATATGAAGTTGCAAATTTAAAAAGGCATATAAGACTAATAACTAATACCATAAGACTAATAACTCCATTGCTAACCTTGGACATATGCATGCATGAAAGCAGCAGTTAAGAATATTAGAAAGGCTAAGAGGCTGTTGATAAGAAATATTGCAGAGAAGATGAAATATGATGCATGATTCTTTCAGTATTCTATTTTATAATCTATGAAATGCCTATGAAATTTCAAGCAACTTGTGAGGCTTTATTTTATTTTTTAAACGCAAGATATAAAATATTAGATGTAATATAATACATCTCTCCAAAATTAATCCTGTTGAACGTCAGCATGCACTATTTAAAGAAGTAAATGACTTGTTCTCTAGGACCTGAATGCATCATTTGACACCATAGACCACAGTATTCTTATAGATAATTTTAGGAACCTTGCAACTTTTGACACCATATACCACCTTTATTCTTATAAATCATTTAAGCAACATTGCAAAAGTTAGACCACTTATAGCATTGTAACCTTAGATTCTTTAATTGTGTTCTGCTTAGGATTTTAAGAGCTAAGCATAAAAGTGGTACAGGTGGAATCCCATTATAACAAAACTAATGGGGCCAAAAAAATAGTTAATTATAACCAAAATGTTGGGGAAAATACGTATATTATTGTGACTAGGACCATTGGTGATTCGTCATGTCTAACGGCAGTGACACAAGGACAGCTCCACAGCTTGACTTAATTTCTGAAAACATTTCACTCATTCCTCTCTCAACCTCTCTCTCTCACTCTCTCTCTCTCTCTCTCTCTCTCTCACACACACACACGCAATGTGGATACTTAAATGTATACAGGATAGGATCTAAAAATCTTGAAACAGAACTGTTTGTGTGTTGCCATTCTGTAATTTGAGAGTATTCAGTCTGGCAATATGGTGCAGCCTTAGTTTGTGGAAGACAGACACAACTAAAGACATGAGCTTAAAACGATGGTTGTCAATTTCAAACTGTGTTTCCTCAATCTACTCCTTGAGAAAAAATGCATCATTTAAACCAGTCTCAGCCCAAACAAACTGATTGATCAAAGATACGCTGACAGCTTGCCCTAATGTCGACTGTCGGATAACACGCCTAGCTACTTTGACCAACTTGACTGTACCCTCAGAAGGAATCATCAAACCTCCTTTGTTTTTTTTAATGTGAGCAAGTGATAGCTTTGATCATATGATGCCGGTACAAAATTCTCAAAATCTGTTGAATGACAAACCTTGAAATGTAAACAAGGGCATTTTCCACGAGGCCACCAAAGCGGGTTGGTAAGTAGCTATGGTCACACACAATTGCAGGGATATTTGCAAAAGGGGATGAAAGCTCTTTTTCTGCTGGTGTACAGGACATCTAAACAGCACATGAATGCATAGCTTTGCTAGCTTAACCTGGCGTAGCTAAAGTTCAGATTGTAAAACGGGATTTTCTAATGACCAAATATAACCAAAACAATTCTTCAGCCTTACCTATGAAATGTAATCCCCTGGGATCTGGTTTGGAGCGTACAGTGGTTTGTACACTCCCAAGCAGCACATGCATGAGGCATCTTTATCCACTACTTCACTCCACGGTAGTGGCACTCGCAATATGGTGGCTACGTTGACTTATGATGCTGCTAGTCATGTGGCGTCTACTTATATATGTCTATGCTTGTCACTACACAATCTGCATGCACATGTATTGAAAGCCTAACATGCTGTAAAGTGTTCTCTCTACTGCAAAGTTCCCAAGACTCGGCGCAGGAGCGACATTAAGTATTTTTTGCATTGCATTATCTTTGGTTTTACATTTCGTTAAGATGAGATTCATTTAACATGATCTGTGAATGTTTCAGTTTTTCTGAAAATTTTGTTACTTAGGTATTCTCTACACTAGGGTTTAACCTGTATTTAGTCTGGAATGCTTTACCAACAAAGATCTGCCAGGCTAATGTTGTGGGTTTTATATAAAAAAAAAAAAATCCTAAAATCCCATCTTTTATATTTGGATTTGGATGTAGCTCAGTGTGCTGTAGAAAAAAATGCTATAGTTAAACAGTGGTCAAGGAGGATGTGAAGAGTATTAGGAACTGCAGAGGTGGCCTAAATCTATATAGGCTGAGAAAGGGCAAGTGTTTTGAACTTGTATTTTATTGAAGTTTATATGTGTGAAGAAGTCGATAATCTCTGAAAGGTAACAGGTACTATAGAGATATTCGGTGATTTTGGAATTGTAAAGAGAGAAGTTCTGATCAGAATAAATACCTTTTTTTTGTAAGTGATTTTACTATTTTTAAAGAGAAAAAAGGGGAACTACCAGATAAGAAAAGTGAAACATCAAAGAGAGAATACATTCCCCACACAACTGGTGAACAATCCCTAACTCTATTTGGAGAAATATGATGGGGGGAAAAAATGTGCTCACAGCACATCCTGCACATTCAAGTTTGAAGAAAAGAAGTGATTTTTAATAAGTGTAGCTCCTTTTTAATGATATAGTGGATGGTGAAGAGAAATTTAATATGACCAGCTGAAAGTTCTAAAAGAATTTTTATAAAATAAGTTCCTCCAGGAAATGATTAGACATTGGTCTTGCTTTTTCCATTCATATGCAAAGAGGATCTAAGCAGCTAAAGATTCACTTAAATAAATTTCTTTTAGTGGATGAGAAGGAGTTTGATGACAAATCAATAAGTAAAAAAGCTGTGTAAAACAAAAAATAGTCATTGAAAACAAGCAAAAGACAGGTGCAAATTGAAGTCCACAAAATATGTCAGGAGGGCAGGACCAAAACATATGAAAAAAGGAACCAGGCAGTTTAAGAGAGCATCCATTAAAACTAGGTCACGGGTAAACCCATTATAGATCATTTTAAATTAGTTGTATAAATCCTGTGGCCAATTGTATATTCATTAAAGTGGTTATTTGTATTTTGGAGCAGTTTTTGACTTCTTTAAAGTTTCAATCATAGTTCAAGGCAGAAGATGAATGTAGATCTGAATCCCACTTATGTGAAACAGCCAGAGGCTTTTGCCAGCATCCCAGAGATCTGCATACACAACTGAGACACATTTTAGTTGAAAGCTGCTTGTTGAAACAAAATAGAAAAAAGAATGAGGTAAGATAGGGGATGGTAGAGAGATGCTGAATGTTTTGAGGACTTTCCTTCATTGTAAGGATGGGAAAAATAAAAGTGGAGGAAAGTAGTGAACACTACAGAAAAGATTACGGAATGAAAGAAACCCGGATTCCCCCAAAAATATCCTCTAGTGCAGGGGTGCCCAATACGTCGATCGTGATCGACCGATAGATCGGAAAGGGAGTGCAGGTAGATCTTGTTGCATTAAAAAAAATTCATTTTAAACGTAAGTCTATATATCCTCCCTATGGCATTTGCCACTTGATTGACATACAGGGCGGCCAGTCTGAAATCTTTTCTTTTAACACACTGGTCATCCCGCACTCACGATCAAACGCATGAACTACTGCCAAACTCCGGCTGTGATCTAGTTACCCTTCCAATTTATATCGACTAAAGAAGGGATTTAAAAAATAAAAAAATGTTTGGGTAGGGTTTGAGCTGGATGTGGAATTGGAAGAGGATTTTTTTCTCTCACAATGTCACAATCGAAGTGCGTTTTGTCTGATCTGTCAATCTGTCATTGCTATTCGAAAGAAGGAAAATGTGGAAAGGCTCTGTTGAGCTGTTCATAAAAACTACGAAACTGACTTCCTTCCGAAAAGCGATCTAAGAAAGAGAAAGGAGAGGGAACTAAAATCGCAGTTAATCAGTCAGCCATCATTTTTCACTCGGCTGAATTCAGAAGCAAAGGCAGACACACCATCGTTCCAGGTGAGTCACTTGATCATTAAGCATAAGAAGTCCTTCCAAGATGGAGAGATGATAAAAGAGGCCTTTGTTGAGACAGATGGCTAGGGAGAAATTCCTGCTGAGATATTAAGACCCCTGGCTGCAGAAAAAGGAGTTTCTCCTTGTCATTAAACATGCAGAATACAAACAACTTAATAATGATGAATGGCCGCTATACTTGCCATTTTTTCTGATCTGACCAACATGTTGAATGAGCTTAATTTACAGTTGCAAGGAAAAGAGAACTCCATGGTCAATAGGATTAGCTCAGTTAATGCTTTCAAACGAAAAGTGCAACTTCTGTCCTCAAAGCTGAAGCGCCTTGATTTGGGGAACATCCAAAACCACGCATCAGAGCTCTAGATGCAATGGAAGGCGTGTGTGCAACTTGACAGCATTCGCTAAACAGAGCAGATTGAAAATTGCCTGTCAGACTTTGATAGGTGGTTTCAATACTCAGCTTTACTTGAGACACAGGGGTGTGGAAATCAAATTTGTTTCTACTTGTCCACGGACAAGTAAACTTAGAAAATCCACTTGTCCGCCAGTTAAATTCACATGCCCATAAATAAATAACAAAAGTGAAAAATAGTTTATATTTTCTGATCTCTTTTATTGATACCAAAACTGCCTTCCATTTTAAAACTGAAAAAAAGTTCTTTCAGGGAGTAGCATTTTGCCACCTTGCTCTAGAACATTATATAAAAGATTCCCTTATTTTAACTGGCTAATAAGCAATGCCTTCATTATAGCTGCACTAGTTTTTTTTTTCATATATTATAGTTAAATAACAGAACACTGTCCTGATTCATTTTCTGCCATTTTCTTCAGCTTTTGTCTTGCAACATCTTCTCCCCCAAGAATCTTTACCATCTCAGACAGCATGGGCTGAATGCCTTTCATTTCTGCTTGAGCTGAACTGCATTGTTCCTGGACTGATGGTCCTGCAGAAGTGGATGCTGATGACTTTTCAGGTTTTTTATGAGTGAAGTGCCTGTTGCCAGGTGACATCTTTAATTTGCGGATAATATCTTTAATTATTTTATTTTAAAATTGGGGTTTAATTGAGTTTAGCTGGATTTAGCTACATTTCGGACTGTTTCCGGAATGCAGCAGCTAGCGAGCTGATTGGAGACCGTAAGAGCCAATCAGAATTTTTGGTTGGTTTTGTGGCACACTTATAACGGTGTACAGAGAGTTGAGCGCTTGCAGCAGAGAATGTTGTGAGCGCAAGCAACACATACGAGCAAGCGAAATGAAAAACTGAGCGAGAGGGGTGCTATTGTGTGTGTGTATATGGATAAGTGCAAACACTGAAATACATTTTTTGCACGCAGCAATGAATTTTGTTCACTCAAATTCAGCTTTTGTACGCTCAAAATAAATTTCTCCTCAAAATGCAACACTTGCACTTGCAATCTTTTTTTACGTGCGCTCAGAATAGTGGCACTGAAATAACGCCATAACGGTGCTCCTTTGAAGATAAGATATGTTTGCATTATTTTAATTGTGAGAAAGAACTGCCATCTCTGTCTTGTAATGAAGCACATTTTAAACGTTTGACTAAAGGGTGTTATTTCATGTCTAGAGGGCTGTAATAATGTTAACAGTGTGGGAGAGCTTATAAGGGCTTAAAATACATAAAAATAACCATACAAACATATGGTTTCTACTTCGCGGATTTTCACCTATCGCATTGTCTGGAACGCAACCCCCACGATCGAGTTGGGATTACTGTATTTAGAAGGTCGTAAACAGGTTTTCTATGCTTTAACTGTGAAAATATTCGATTTATAAATAAAGAATCCTACTTCGCGGAAATTCATTTATCGCGGCAGAGTCTGGAACGGATTAACCGTGATAAACGAGGTTTGACTATATATAAATATATGTATATGTATATGTATATATGTATATATGTGTATATATATATATATGTGTATATATATATATATATATATGTATATATATGTGTGTGTGTATATGTATGTATATCTATATATATATCCATCCATCCATTTTCCAACCCTCTGAATCGGAACATAGCGTCACGGGGGTTTGCTGGAGCCAATCCCAGCCAACACAGGGCAGGAACCAATCCCAGGCAGGGTGCCAGCCCACCGCAGGACACACACAAACACACCCACACACCAAGCACACACTAGTGCAAATTTAGATATGCCAATCCACCTAACCTGCATGTCTTTGGATTGTGGGAGGAAACGGAGCGCCCGGAAGAGACCCATGCAGACACTGGGAGAACATGCAAACTCCACGCAGGGAGGACCGGGAAGCGAACCCGGGTCTCCTAACTGCAAGGCAGCAGCGCTACCACTGCATTTTTAATGTAGGTAGATCATTTCGACCTGGTCATTTTAAAAGTAGCTCACAAGCTGAAAAAGTGTGGCCACCCCTGCTCTAGTGTGTGAATACTTGAAAGTGGCCAGCGCAGATATAGAATAGGACTCCCACTAATATTTAGTGCTTTATTATTAAAGATATGTGTCTGTGAACAGTATCTTTTAAAATGGATGTTGTAGTGATGCCAAGATAATTAAAAGA
The DNA here is from genome assembly GCF_016835505.1 of Polypterus senegalus. Taxonomy (NCBI): domain Eukaryota; kingdom Metazoa; phylum Chordata; class Cladistia; order Polypteriformes; family Polypteridae; genus Polypterus; species Polypterus senegalus. The sequence continues at coordinate 117,250,386 of NC_053158.1, forward strand.
CTTTAAAAAGAAAGGGAATAGATAATGACCCATTAGAGATATTTAGGGGAAAATGTAAAAATTTACTCCAGTTAATTTTATATCCAATGAAGTTAAACTGCTGCAAGGCAACCACAAATGCAGCTGGTCTCTTCTTCTTCTTTCGGCTGCTCCAGTTAGGGGTTGCAAAAGCGAATCATCTTCTTCCATATCTTTCTGTCCTCGGCATCTTTTTCTGTTGCACCCATCACCTGCATGTCCTTTCTCACCACATCCATAAACCTTCACTTAGGCCTTCCTCTTTTCCTCCTCCCTGGCAGCTGTACCTTAGCATTTTTCTCCCAATATACCCAGCATCTCTCCTCTGCACATGTCCAAACCAACATAATCTCGTGTCTCTGACTTTGTCTCCCAACTGTCCAACTTGAGCTGACCCTCTAATGTACTCATTTCTAATCCTATCCATTCTCGTCACTCCCAGTGGAAATCTTAGCATCTTTAACTCTGCTACCTCCAGCTCTGTCTCCTGCTTTCTGGTCAGTGCCACTGTCCCCAACCCATATAACATACTGTAGCTGGTCACACTACCTTCCTGTGGACCTTCCCTTTCACTCTTGCTGATACCTGTCTGTCACAAATTACTCCTGACACTCTTCTCCACCCATTCCACCCTGCCTGCACTCTCTTTCTCACCTCTCTTCCACAATCCCCATTACTCTATACTGTTGATCCCAAGTATTTAAACTGTTCCACCTTCGCCAACTCTACTCCCTGCATCCTCACCATTCCACTGACCCCCCCTCTCATTTACACATGTATTCTATCTAGTTCCTACTGACCTTCATTCCTTTCCTCTCTAGAGCATAACTCCACCTCTCAAGGGTCTCCTCAACCTGCTCCCTACTATCGCTACAGATCACAATGTCATCAGCAAACATCATAGTCCACAGGGACTCCTGCCTAATCTTGTCTGTCAACCTGTCCATCACCATTGCAAATAAGAAATGGCTCAGAGCTGATCCCTGATGTAATCCCATCTCCACGTTGAATGCATCCGTCGCTCCTACAGCAGACCTGTCACACTTCCCTCATACATATCCTGTACAACTCCTATGTACTTCTCTGCCACTCCCGACTTTCTCATACAATACCAAAGCTCCTTTCGATGCACCCTGTCATATGCTTTCTCCAGGTCCACAAAGACGCAATGCAACTTCTTCTGGCCTTCTTTAAACTTCTTTATCAACATTCTCAGAGCAAACATTGCATATGTGGTGCTCTTTCTTGGCATGAAACCATACTGCTGCTCACTAATCATTACCTCACTTCTTAACCTAGCTTCCACTACACTTTCCCATAACTTCATGCTGTTGATCATCAGTTTTATTCCCCTGGAGTTACTGCAATCCTGCACATCCCCCTTATTCTTTAATATCGGCACCAGTACACTTCTTCTCCACTCCTCAGGCATCCTCTCACTTTCCAAGATTCCATTAAACAATCTGGTTTAAAACTCCACTGCCATCTCTCCTAAACGCCTCCATGCTTCCACAGGTATGTCATCTGGACCAACGCCTTTCCATTTTTCATCCTTTTTTTAAGCTATCCTTAGTTCCTCCTTGCTAATTCATTGCAATTCCTGATTCACTATCTCCACATCATCCAACCTCTTCTCTCTCTCGTTCTCTTCATTCATCAGCCTCTCAAAGTACTCTTTCCATCTTTATCCTTTATCACCCTAACATGCTGCACATCTTTCCCAACACGGTCCCCCTGTCTAACCAATCGGTACAGGTCCTTTTTTCCCTTCTTAGTGTCCAAGTTCTCATACAACTCGTCATACATCTTTTCCTTAGCCTTCACCACCTCTCTCTTCACCTTGTGCCTTATCTCCTTGTACTTTTGTCTACTTTCTGCATCTCTCTGACTATCTCACTTCTTTGCTATACTCTCCTGTATTTCCTCATTCCACCACCAGGTTTCCTTTTCCTCCTTCCTCTTTCTAAATGTCATGCCAAGCACCCTTCTTGCTGTCACCCTTACTACATCTGCTACAGTTTCCCAGCTGTCTGGTAACTCTTCACTGCCACCCAGTGCCTGTCTCACCTCCTCCCTAAACTCAACCTTACAGTCTTCCTTTTTCAAATTCCACCATTTGATCCTTGGCTCTGCCCTCACTCTCTTCCTCTACTTGATCTCCAACATCATCCTACAGACCACCATCCTATGCTACTTTCCCCTGCCATCAATTTACAGTCTTCAATCTCTTTCAGATAAACTATTCTGCATAGGATGTAATCTACCTGTGTGCATCTTCCTCCACTCTTGTACCTAACCCTATGTTCCTTCCTCTTCTTAAAATACGTATTCACCACAGCCATGTCCATCCTTTTGGCAAAATCCACTATCCTCTAACCTTCTTCATTCCTCTCCTTGACACCATACCTACCCATCACCTCCTCGTCTGCACTGTTCGTTTCACCAACATGCCCATTGAAATCCGCTTCAATCAACACTTTCTGTCCCTTGGGTCACTGTTCATCACTTCATCCAACTCACTCCAAAAATCTTCTTTCTCACCCATTGCACACTCAACTTGCGGTGCATATGCACTAACAACATTCATCATCATTTCTCTGCCTGACACACCTTTTTTTTTCACCTCCAAAACACTCTTGACATACTGTACCTTTAGAATAACTCCTACCCCATTTCTCCTCCCACCCACAACATGATAGAACAATTTGAATCCACCTGTAATCCACCTGGCCTTACTCCCCTTCCATTTAGTCTCTTGCACGCACAATATATCAACCTTCCTTCCCTCCATCATATCTGCTAACTCTTTCCCCTTACCAGTCATACTGCCAACATTCAAAGTTCCTACCCTCAGTTCCACTCTCTTTACTTTCTACCTCTCCTCCTGCGTCTGGACACGTCTCTCCCCTCTTCTTCTCCTTCTTCTTCTTCTTCGGCCAACAGTAGCCCAATTTCCGCCAGCACCCTGTTGGCTAACAGTACTGGTGGCGGTCGTTGTTAACCCGGGGCTCGACCGATCCAGTATGAAAATTTGTATTGTTGCCCGCATATTAATTTGGCAAAATTTTAAACCGGATTCCCTTCCTGAAATAACAGTCCCCATTTATCCGGGCTTGGGACCGGCATGAAGACTACGGCAGTGGCGTGGAGAGGTAGTCATTTACATATAGTTTTGAGTAATATTCTGCAAAGTACTTAATAGTTTCAGACAGGTTGTAAGAATGCCCAGTGTAGTCTCAATGGAGAAAATGGATGTGAGAACATCACACCTATGGAGTCTAAAAGCAAGCAGTTTACTCAGCTTTGCATTTGATAAATAGTATTTAGTGTGGGTACAAGTGAATTTGAAATTCAGCCTTATTTAAAAGACGGTTGCTGAGTTCTGCCCTTACCTGAGGAAATAGGCTAAAATCTAATAAAAGACCAGGGTTCTTGTGTGTAAAACTTGCTTATGCTCAGAAATGTGCATGAGCCATTTATTGATCAAAATTTAGAACTTATGAAACATAAACTTGGCATGGCAATAGTCTTAATTTTACAGAGCATATTACCGTCAATAAGTCCTGCACATTCTTTTTTCATGTTGGTAGCCACTCCATGGAGTCTCACTTCGTTGTCAAAGTGAACTTTATTGTCATCTCAACCATATACAAGTATACAGATAGACGAAATTAAGAAACTCAGGGTCCACAGTGTAACAACATGAAGTGCAAATAAAAAAATCGAATTAAATTAAAATTAGAATTAAAATTAAGATTTAAAATTAAAACACAAACAAGACAAGACATTGTGCAAAGATGACATAGAAGTAGCAACAATATTGACGTGTAGTAAGCAATATGAACATTGATGCAATGTATGATGCAATGTATGGTAGTATACATAAATACACTCAATAAATATGTAATATCATAAATAAATAATAGATATAGATAATACTGAAATTATCAGTCTATGATAATAGTTATTTAAGAACTGTAAACAATGACAGGTCAGAATGTTTCTCTGTTTTCACTCTTTATGAGTGACATGACTAACCTTTCGAAGCACTTCATGATGATTGGTGTGAGTGCAACTGGTCGGTAGTCATTCAAGCATGTCACTGATGACTTCTTTGGCACTGTTATGATGGTGGTCGACTTGAAGCATGCTGGGACTGACGACTGGCTCAGAGATGTGTTGAAGATGTCTGTAAGGATACCAGCCAGTTGACTGGCACATTCTTTGAGCACACGGCCAGGTATGTTGTCAGGTCCTGCAGCCTTGTGTGGATTGACTCTGGATAGAGTCCTCCTCACGTTAGTTGTGGAGAGACAGAGTACCTGGTCAGTGGAGGGAGATGTTGCTTTTCTCACAGGCTCTCTGTTCTGTGCCTCAAACCGTGCAAATAAATTGTGCAGCTCATACGGTAGGGAGGCTTCGCCTCGCTGCTGTGTGGGTTGGGCTTGTAGTCTGTAATTGTCTGAACGCCCTGCCACATATGACGTGTGTCTCTGGTGCGAACCCGGGTCACCTAACTGCGAGGCAGCAGCACTACCCACTGCGCCACCGTGCTGCCCCTAGCAAAGTTCCCATTCCGGAAATATTTTTGGAAAACTGAGTTCAAGTTGGCATGATTGAAGCCTCCAGCAATAATGAAAATGCCTTGGGGTTCGTCATTTGCAGTTTGCTGATGGTCTCATAGAGTTCTGCTAGCGCCTGGTTAGCATTTGCACTAGGCGGGAGGTACATGGCAACTGCCAGCACACAGCTGTACTCCCTCGGCAGGTAGGTAGGCCGGCACCTTAACGATTAAACCTCTATCAGCAGGGAACAGTATCACGCAACTGCAGCAGCGTTCGTACACCACTCTCTGTTCACATAAACAGACGGGTCTTACCGGACAAAGAGGCGTCTCTGTCTGCTCGGAAGATGGTCAGTCCATCTAGCTGGATTGCTGAGTCTGCAATGTTTTCCTGGAGCCATGTCTCAGTGAAAATAAAGATGCAACAGTCTCTCATTTCCGTCTGCTTGGCCTGCTGCAGCTTTATGTAATCCAGCTTGTTGTCTCATGATCCGACGTTCGCGAGCAGAATGGATGGTATCGTAGGTCTGGTGGGGTTAGCTTTTAGTCTTGTGCTAACACCACCGTGTTTCCCTCATTTCTGCTTCCAATTGCTGCGCTTGCATTTAGGCCAGCTCAGCTTCTCAGGCTGCCGAAGTAAGCAAAGGCTGGTGGAGCGTCTCTGTCACCTCACTGGATATTCGGGTGCAGTTTCTTCGGAAATCAATCAGGATTTGCCGCTCATAAATGTATGTCTGCGTATCACAATCACTTAACTTTACTTCTTTTCTTATACTAGTTGACAAACACGAGCAAAGATTAACACTAAACACCGCAGACTTGGGAGCTCTGTAAACCGCAGCCTGCACGGGCGCTGCCATCTTGAAAAGTGCATTTCACTAACATCTCAGGCGCATGTTGATATCCATCCTTCCATTAATCCATTTTCTAAACATACATTATCTTGATGGAGAGTCATATTACGATTAATTGACATAACAGGTGGTGAACCAGCTGATGGGGAAAGCGACAGGGATTTGTGGTGTGGGGGGGTGAACTTCTCCAGGCTGGTGGTAATGCTGTCTTCGTGGCATTGAAAGCAATCTTTGCTTACATTTGAGAGACTGCTGTCATCTCATCTGACAGGAAAGCGGAGCTTGTCATCTCTGGAAAAGCAAGGTTGATTGCCTTGATTGCAGCAAGTTCAGGGGGGTAACACTGCTCTTGGTGCTGGGTAAGGTCTTCACTAGTGTTATTCTTAATAGGATCCATGATCACTTGCTCACCTATCAGTGACCGGAACAGTCTGGTTTTATACCTAAGAAGTCTACCATCGACCACATCCTGGCACTGAGGGTTCTCATTGAGTGCAAACACGAATATTGTCAGAGTTTCTTTGCAGGCTTTGTCAATTTTTGTAAAGCGTTCGACTCAGTTGATCGAGCTGCCCTGCACCTCCTGCAGCTAAAGTCACTTCAGTACACATGTACTGTGTCAGCATGCATGTGTCAATCAAACAGAGGAAGCTCTGCAGTCTACTTGTGACTTTACGCTGTAGGAAGATAAATAAGTGAAACCAAATAAATACCATTTGAGCAAACTTTTCTGTGTTGGTGGGATGGGATAGCATGCTGCTTGGTGCTTTTTATCAATGTATTTACAACTCAAAAGACGCTGACGGAGAGGGGTGAAGGGATTTAAGGTGGGTCAGGATTATGAGTTTTTTTGTAGGCTTTGGTAATTTTAGTGTTAAACCTGCGTATCAAGGGCAGTGAATAGTTGGAGCCTATCCCAGCAAACAAGTAATGAGTACACTTCTTTTTTTAAATTAAGATTTATTTTAGTAACACAGTGCATCCGTTCTGGGTACCATCTCCACCCATGTCAGTAATACATCAAGTTAAATTTCCACTTTTCTACCATGGTTTGTGCAAGACAACACTCAGGAAACTGGCCAAATTCATATGCCGATAAGGTCATAAATTTTCAAAAGATTTTATTAAGCCATACATTTTTACTGATGAAAGGTGACATGGAGTTTCTAAAGCATGTGAATTGGTGCATAGTTTTAAAGTTGATTTGAGTTTTATAAAGGAGCTTGGCACAGCATGCTTGTGGCATACTTATAGTTTTATAAATCAGATTTATTTTTTTTATGTGCATACACTTTTTGCTTTTCAATATTACAATGGAATGTAAGCAAGGCTTTATCTATACTAATAAAAGGCAAAGCACTCACTGACTGACTGACTGACTCACTCACTCACTCACTCACTCACTCACTCACTCATCACTAATTCTCCAACTTCCCGTGTAGGAAGAAGGCTGAAATTTGGCAGGCTCATTCCTTACAGCTTACTTACAAAAGTTGGGCAGGTTTCATTTTGAAATTCTACGCGTAATGCTCGTAACTGGAACCTATCTTTCTCCATATACTGTAGTGGACGTTAGCCCGATGGCCGTGGGGGGCGGAGCTGCGTGTGACATCATCACACCTCCCAGGTAATCACGTGAACTGACAGTGACTGCAGTACCTAGAAAAGAAGGAAGAGCCCCCCAAAGAGCGATGAAGAAAAACGCTGAATACTTTATTCGCGTGATACAAGTTTAATGAGAAGACACGAGGTATAAACGAGACTTTGGATCACTTTGTAACGGAGTTAAACTTGCTGTAGCGAGAAACTTAAGTGCCGGGTCTTAGCTAACATTAAATAACGCCATGGACATCGCAAGATCGCACAAGATAGCACAGGCACAGCTCAGAAGCTTCGATGCATGTACTCCGAGCAGCTTACGTGAACTGACTATGAGCGCAGTGCGCAGAGAAAGTAAGACCTCTAAAGAGCGCAGAGAGTTTTGCTCACATGAATGTGTCTGCAAAAAGTGGCGTTTCCTGCACTGCAAAAATACTACAAAAGTCGGGCGGGCGGTGCACCCGCGTAGCTGTGCCAGCCTTTGAGACGCTGACTGCGCTTCTGCCTTAAGTGAAAGTAAACACTGTAAATTTTTTTCCCCCTTCCCATGATCTATATCCCAGACAACTGTAAACATGGTATCCCATTTGTAGACCGTGGCACTTTCTTTTACACGTATACGATTATCAGGTCGGATTATGAAGACACGCACAGGAGTGGAGGAGCGACAGTGCCATCCCGGACAGTTAATGGCAGGGCCGTCTCTCCAGTCTACACGAGACCCACCGCGACGCCATATCGCCAGCTTAAGACCTCTCTCTACACTATATTAAAGAAAAGGCAAGTTTCCTTTCTTTACACCTTTTTTCCTTTTATCCCCAACCAAAGCCTTTCTCTCTTAACACTGCAGAACACACAAAAATGATTTTCTTTTATTTGCTGGTAATGCCGGTAAGGCACATTACCACAGGCAGAAATTTGGACGTTCACATAGAAAATGTAATTTCTATACCACAGCCGTCGTGTAGCGCCTTTCAAAAGGGATCAACTACCAAGAGATGATCCATATACATTTTAGCTGCTGTTAGTACTACTTACCTGTTACGTTATACCAGCTTTAAAATGTAGCTTACCCGAAACCACTCCACTGGTGCTCAGTGTATCTTTACTTCTTAAAATGTTAATGTTTTACTGTTTAATAGCTTATAGACTACATTTTATTTTTTCCCTTGCACTCCGTGAGCGAGGCCAATGGGTGATCAGTTATATATATATATACTAGCCATGTGCGCCCTACTACGTTGCGCGTGTTAAAGTTGTCTGTGAAGGGCTCCCTGTTTAAACGCGGCTGCCAGTCGTGAACTGGGCCCTTCGTCGCACAGCATTATGATTTTTTTATAAGGGAAACAAAATTAAAAAAGAAAACCCTTGGATATTGATTCGATAGGAAGGGCCCACTCGGAATCACTATCCGAATCATAATTATGTGGTGGTGTAGGAGCATTTCTGTTTCTGTCCATTCACAGTCCGTCTCGTTTTCAGGACGCTGTCGTTTCCTCTCACGATGTCTTCTCAACCTTTCTCCAATCTCGCAGGTTGCTTTGTGGCAATTCAATGAGTAAGGCAATATACACGGAGCAATGGTTATGAAAGAGGGACACATAGGTATCCAGACTCTTTAAAGCATAAATAGAGATTACTTCACTGACATGTGAGCATGTACAACTGTGAGACGCACAGCACTCGCCGGCTACAACGTAACAATAATAATTTCCGGAACGTGCTGTCACGTTGTCATTCATTTTACCCACTGTCTTTATTTCACTCATAAGTTACGTACGCACGTACCTTTTATCTTCTGCAATCTCATTCTCTAACCAGGCCTCAGGAGCTAATCAGCGTAACACTGTCCACCACTCCTTTTGTTATTCCGGCACATAGTTTACATCCGTGAGTAACAACAACGTACTAAACTGGAAGGTGGTCTACGCATGCATGGAATTCGCGGACAAAGATCAAGATCTAAATGAAGATCTCTTTAGTTAATTTAAAGCACAACAATTTGTTTAGTTGGAATGTCTGTGTTTTGAGGTGTGACTGGAATACTACAGTCTTCAGTAGTATAAGCCTGGAGGAGATTCTTAATGCAATGCCTATGTTTTAGCTGTCTGTCTACTGCTATATACTATATACTGCTCACAAAAATTAAAGTTACACTTTAAAGAAACACATTAGATACATCAGATCTCAATATGAAGTTGGATAAGTATACAAATAACGACAGGGCAATGTCTTAGGAAGAAAAGGATACCAAGTCTTTTAATGGAAATAAAAGTTTTCTGCCTACAGAGGGCTCAATTGTGTAGACACCCTAAAATCAGAGTGAAATGAAGATGTGGCAGGCTAGTCCATTTTTCAAAAACTTAATTTCTGCTACTCAAAATGCTTTTCAGTATCTTGTGTGGCCCCCACGAGCTTGTATGCATGCTTGACAATGTCGGGGGATGCTCCTAATGAGACGACGGATGGTGTCTTGTGGCATTTCCTCCCAGATCTGTATGAGGGCATCCCTGAGCTGTTGTACAGTCTGAGGAGCAACCTGGCGGCCTAATGGACCGAAACATAATGTCCCACAGATGTTCTATTGGGTTTAAGTCAGGGGATCGTGAAGGCCATTCAATTGTTTCAATTCCTTCATCCTCCAGGTACTGCCTGCATACTCTTGCCACATGAGACCGGGCATTGTCGTGCATTAGGAGGAAACCAGGACCTACTGCACCAGCGTAGGGTCTGACAATGGGTCCAAGGATTTCATCCTGATACCTAATGGCAGTCAAGGTGTCTTTGTCTAGCTTGTAGAAGTCTGTGCGTCCCTCCATGGATATGCCTCCCCAGACCATCACTGACCCACCACCAAACTGATCATGCTGAATGATGTTACAGACAGCATAACATTCTCCATGGCTTCTGCAGACCCTTCAACGTCTGTCACATGTGCTCAGGGTGAACCTGCTCTCATCTGTGAAAACACAGGGTGCCATTGGTGGACCTGACAATTCTGGTATTCTATGGTAAATGCCGATCGAGCTCCACTGCACTGGGTTGTGAGCACAGGGCCCACTAGAGGACGTTGGGCCCTCAGACCACCCTCAAGAAGTCTGTTTCTGATTGTTTGGTCAGAGACATTCACACCAGTGGCCTGCTGGAGGTCATTTTGTAGAGCTCTGGAAATGCTCATCCTGTTTGTCCTTGTCCAAAGGAGCAGATACCAGTCCTGCTGATGGGTTAAGGACCTTCTATGGTCCTGTCCAGCTCTCCTAGACTAACTGCCTGTCTCCTGGAATCTCCTCCATGCCCTTGAGACAGTGCTGGAAGACACTGCAAACCTTCTGGCAATGACACACATTGATGTGCCATCCTGGAGAAGTTGGATTTCCTGTGCAACCTCTGCAGGGTCCAGGTTTCACCTCATACTACCAGTAGTTACACTGACCATAGCGAAATGCAAAACTAGTGAAAAAAACAGTCAAAAAGATGAGGAGGGAAAATGTCAGTGGCTTCCACCTGTTAAACCATTCCTGTTTTGGGGGTCATCTCATTGTTGCCCCTCTAGTGCACCTATTGTTAATTTCATTAACAGCAAAGCAGCTGAAACTGATTAACAACCCCCTGTGCTACTTAACTGACCAAATCAATATCCCAGAAGTTTCATTGACTTGATGCTATACTCTGATTAAAAAGTGTCCCTTTCATTTTTTTGAGCAGTGTATATATATATATATATATATATATATATATATATATATATATATATATATATATATATATATATATATATATATATATATATATATGTGTGTGTATATGTGTATATATATGTGTGTGTATATGTGTATATATATATATAAATATATATGTGTATATATATATATATATATATATATATATATATATGTATATATATATATATATATATATGTATATATACACATACACACACACACATGTATGTGTATATATGTATGTATGTATGTGTATATATATATGTGTGTGTGTGTGTGTGTGTGTGTGTGTGTGTGTGTGTATATATATGTATATATATATATATATATGTATATATATATATATATATATATATATGTGTATATATATTTGAATGACATCCAAAGAGTGCGGAGACTTTAGATCATGTGAACGTGTCGGCAAAAAGTGGCGTCTCCTGCCCTGCAAAACTTGAGCTGCCGGCGCGCGCGCATTGCTGTGCCGGCCTTGGAGAGACGCTGACTGCGCTTCTGACGCTGCGGCCAAATACACAAAACAATTACTTTGACAATCATGTTACGTTATTTTAAAAATGTTTCCTTTTCTTTTTCATAACTTCTTTAACACACTACTTCTCCACTGCGAAGCGCGGGTATTTTGCTAGTAAATGATAAATGGGGCCCCAGGACCATATAACAGTTATTCTCAGGTTTTTAAGGAAATTAGGAGAGGTGGGTATAGTAGCCAAAAATTGTACTCAAGTAAGAGTAGCGTTACTTTAAAATAATATTCAAGTAGAAGTAAAAAGTAGTCATCCAAAAAATTACTCAAGTAAGAGTAAAAAAGTATTTGGTGAAAAGACTACTCAAGTAACTGTTTGATCATAATAAATGATTTATTTTTTTAGAATTGTTGTAATAAGACAGACAAAAATATAACAATGTGCAAATTCTGCTATTTCCAAATAATAAAATAAAAAAATGAGTAAAAATAAATAACATCTTTACAAAATAAAGATGCACAAATAACACAAAGTTCCAAATCTCAGTTTTTCACAACAAAGCTTTTGAAGCCAATACCTACTGTAGGTAACATGTATGTTTGAACAGTGCAAACTACTTACAGTGACAAGACATGCTGTACACTGACAGTATAATACTGCATATTCACTTGCCCTCCAAATAGCACAACAGATAGAAAATATCATTAGAACAAGGTAGCTTTTGCACGTACAGGAAGTCTCACTTTACCTTGACTGTGTGTGTCTATGCATGTTTGGTTAAAACATGCGTGCTCTTCACTCAGTGAAGTAATGGTTAAGCATCAGCAGGAGTTGGCTCTCATTTTTCATGTACAAGTGGAACCTTGGATTGTGAATAACTTGATTTGTGAGTGTTTTGTAAGACAAGGTAAAATTTTTAATAAATTTTGACTTGATAAACGAGCGAGGTTTTGCAATACGAGTGGTCCATATACTCTTTGTCTGCCGAGCGTCACGTAATCACAACTGAGCTGATGGTTTTTCTCTTTCTCGATGTGGGATTGTGGGCAATCGTCAGTCAGCGTGCCTCACTCATATAGTCAACATCAGTATGAGCCTATACTGTTTACTACAGCATTGTGACCACGTGTGTGTGCTGTGACGTGTGAGTCCCCATCTTATCCCAAAACACAAAGCGGAGTCTCAATACTTTAGCGACACCATCTTTATTCAGCTTGAAACAGGACCAGTGTGGTTATTTATTGTAGCAGGATCTGTCACTCTTCTGTACGCAGACACAGCAGTCAGGCAGGGTCATGCCCAGGTTAGTGGCCAAGTAATACTTAGCCCTGCGCATTTATAATGTTCCTTGTATCACCCATGAATGGCAGATACTTATAGCATGACCGCGATCTTTTCAGATTTGCTTTTATGGCGAACTGCTACAGCGCTAGGCGCCTGCGGTTACTTCGGGACGCTCTTCCGCTCCCACTCACACCAGCCATGATTCTTTTCAAAGGTAAAGTGCAGGTTAATTTGTTTTATGTATTTTAACGTTATATTTTGTATTAATCATTTTAATATGAATAGTTTTGGGTTGTGGAATGAATCATCTGAGTTTCCATTATTTCTTCTGGGGAAATTCACTTTGATATATGAGTATTTTGGATTGTGAGCATGTTTCTGGAACAAATTATGCTTGCAAACCGAGGTTCCACTTGTATTCTTTCTTTTCCTGTCCGCTGTCTGTGAGGAGTTTGTGCCGCTATGCTGCCACAGTTTGTGTGTGGTCATGTGACTGCATGGCTATGTCTGATTTGTGAAATGTAGCCATGTGATTAGCTACGTCTGATTGTTGAAAAGGAGTCTTGTGATTATTATTGCAACGTCAGATTGGTGAAACAGTCATGCAGTAGATCCACTTACGGCTTCTCTCTGGCAAAAAATAGCATATCTAATGGAAAAAAGTAACGATTCGAGTGTTGCCCAATGTAGCGGAGTAAGAGTAGCGTTTCTTCTTCACAAACTAGACTCATCCGCCTTTTAAGGCGACCGACTTTTATGTTGACCACTTCTTAAGGCAATTCAATATGTAGATCAATTTTGATATTTTATACAAACTCATTAATTTGGTTATATTGCATTTGAGCGGTATTACTTTAATACTCGTAGTTTGTTATTTTTGTGATGAAATTTAAACTTTTTTTCTATATTGAGGTCGCCCTTTTGAACCCTCCTGATATTTACTATGCGGTAAGGCATTTGTACTCCATCAACATTAATTATTATTATCTGCTCACATCATGTCGCTTCGTACCGCTAGCTGCAAGTAGTAAGTCTGTGATAACCGGAATACCGCTACGCTCTCCACTCACGGGACGGAAGGACAATCCCGACCCTGGAGTAGAAAATCATCTTTTACCTGGAAAAACGAAACTACAAATCCCATCGTGCATTGCAAAATGGACGGGGTGTGTGTGAAACTCCGCGCCTGCGTAGCATTTACGGGACGGAAGGACAATCCTGACCGCTTTTATATAGAAGGATGTACTCAAGTAAATGTAAAAAGTATGGTGCAGTGAAACTACTCTTAGAAGTACAATTTTTTTTAAAAAGTTACTCAAGTAAATGTAATGGAGTAAATGGAACTCGTTACTACCCACCTCTGGAAATTAGTGAATACATACACTGATCAGCCACAACATTAACACCATCTGCCTAATATTATGCAGGTCTCACTCAGGTAAAGTGTCCTTATAGCATTCCATGCCAGGTCCAGAGTTGCCTAGAAAGAATTATTTGTGGAATAAGTTCTCCAGCATTTTTGCATTGATTAAAAGCTTTTCTGATTTCTTTGAACTTTCCTTTACCTGATATGCAGAGTGAGAAAAAATAGTTTGTGTCAATTGCGTTGTACTATGAGCTGGGAATGATTCCATGCTGATCAAATTCATATTTACAGTAGCAAGACTAATATTTGGATTTAGAGCTGTTGTTGTGTGACTGAGCTGCAGGCTCTACTGCATCAGTCCAAGACTAAGTTCAATTGCAGTTTGCTTCTTGGAATTAGGAAAAGGGAACGAATATGTGTAAAACTTGGACCTCATTTTGAGCAGGTGTAACGGACTTAGTATGGTGGGTAATGTTACAAAATAAATTCTGCATACAGTTCTGAACATGAAAATGCACTTATTGTATATGCCATTTGAAAAATACAGAAACCATATTTTATTTATATTTGGACAAGTACAGCATGATTCTGAATGAGATTTATTTACCTATACGCATTAGCAAAAGAGAAGTGATGCATGGAAATATTTACTTTCCTATTTTTTTTTTTGTCAGCTTCTTGGCCCTGTTTCTAATGTATTGCAAATTTTACATGGTGCTTGGGTCTGCCTCAGAGTTTTGATCACTGTGACAGACATACATTATCATACAGTTTGGGGGTTAGGGTGCGCTTCAAATTCAGGACAGAAGATGTCTGCATGCTGCAGTGAAAAATGGAATAAAGGTTGTATGCTGTACAAATGCATAATAGACCACTTCTTGCCCTGATCTTCAGTAAAAAGAGACAGAGTTGGTGTCCCTAATTAGGAAATTGCTCAGGCACATTGTTCAGAAAGTGCGCATTGAAAGATACTGGCAGTGTCTTCCTTGACCTATTACTTTGGAGTGTTGTGGAGATATCTTTGGGGCTACCCCCAGATCCGAGAACTCTCACAGTTTGTAAACTTGTTTTCTACTGTGAAGACTGTTCTGTGATATAAGTATTGTTGCGCCTCTGATTAGGCATTTTTTTCTGCTATCTGACTATTTGATTAGTTAGTTATTAGTAAACACTGGGTGAATAATGAATTGGAGGTCTTAAAACAGAATGTACATTCTTTTTATGAAAAAGTTTGGGAACCCCTCTTAATTCTTTGGATTTTTGTTTATCATTAGGGGAGCTTTCAAAGTAGCAACTTCCTTTTAATATATGACATGCCTTATGGAAACGGTAGTATTTCAGCAGTGACATTAAGTTTATTGGATTAACAAAAAATATGCAAATTTACATCATAACAAAATTAGACAGGTGCATACATTTGGGCACCCCAGCAGAGATATTACATCAATACTTAGTTGAGCCTCCTTATGCAAATATAACAATATCTAGATGCCTCCTATAGCCTTTGATGAGTGTCTGGATGGAGGTATTTTTGACCATTCTTCCATACAAAATCTCTCCATTTTAAATTTGATAGCTGCTAAGCATGGACAGTCTGCTTCAAATCATCCCATAGATTTCCAATGATATTCAAGTCAGGGGACTGTGACGGCCATTGCAGAACATTGTATTTCTCCCTCTGCATGAATGCCTTTGTATGTTTTGGGCCATTGACTTGTTGGATTATCCAACCCCTGCGTAACTTCAACTTTGTGACTGATGCATGAACATTATCCTGAAGAATTTGTTGATGTTGGGTTGAATTCATCCAACCCTCAACTTTAACAAGGGCCCCAGTCTCTGAACTAGCCACACAGCCCCACAGCATGTTGGAACCTCCATCAAATTTGACAGTAGGTAGCAGGTGTTTTTCTTGGAATGCTGTGTTGTTCTTCTGCCATGCAAAGCGTTATGACCAAATAACTCAATTTTTGTCTCATCAGTCCAAAGCACTTTGTTTCAAAATGAATCTGGCTTGTCTAAATGAGCATTTGCATACAACAAGCGACTCTGTTTGTGGCGTGAGTGCAGAAAGGGCTTCTTTCTCATCACCATGCCTTACAGATGTTCTTTGTTCGAATTGTGCTGAATTGTAGAACAATGTACAGATACACCATCTGCAGCAAGATGTTCTTGCAGGTCTTTGGAGGTGATCTGTGGGTTGTCTGTAACCATTCCCACAATCCTGTGCATATGCTGCTCCTGTATTTTTCTTGGCCTGCCAGACTCGGTTTAACAGCAACTGTGCCTGTTGCTGTCCATTTCCTGATTACATTCCTTACAGTTAAAACTGACAGTTTAAACCTCTGAGATAGCTTTTTGTAGCCTTCCCCTAAACCATGATCCTGAACAATCTTTGTTTTCAGATCTTTTGAGAATTGCTTTGAGGATCCTATGCTATCACTCTGAAGAGGAGAGTCAAAGGGAAGCACAACTTGCAATTGACCACCTTAAATACCTTTTCTCATGATTGGACACACCAGTCTATGAAGTTCAAGGCATAACAAGCTAATCCAACCAATTTGGTGTTGCAAGTAATCAGTATTGAACAGTTCCATGCATTCAAATCAGCAAAATTACAAGGGTACCCAAATTTTTGCACAGTTTTTCACATTTGATTTGATTTCATACAACTAAATACAGTAGAGTCTCGCTTATCCAATCTTTGCTTATCCAACATTCTGTATTATCCGACGTCCCACCGCAAAAAAAAAAAAAATGCATCAATCGGCAACAAGAACTGCAAGTTGCGAGCATGAGTGTAGTCTGTTTTTTTTCAGTTAAATTTTTCTGTTTTGTTGTAAAACATGATTACAGCGGATTATGTGGCCAGCCCTATAAGGTGTGTGTGCGTGCGCCTGTGTCTCTCTCTCTCTCTCTCGTGTGTGTGTGTGTGTGTCTCTCTCTCTCGTGTGCATACGCGCGTATCTCTCTCTCTGGCGTGTGTGTGTCTCTCTTTCTTTCTCTCTCTCTCTCGTGTGTGCGTGCGTGTGTCTCTCTTTCTTTCTTTCTCTCTCTCTCTCTCGTGTGTGCGTGCGTGTGTCTCTCTCTTGCTGCACAGGGTATGCACACGGAGAGACTGAACACGTGCGTAAATAATCAGCGCGCACAAACTGAAATGATAACTGGCTTGTTCGTATACCTAAGTGTGTGGTCATGAACAGATGCAAAAGTTTGGCAAACTTTTTGGTCATAACCCGATTTGTACGTGTCCAGAGACGCTCATGAACCGAGGTTCGTAATGTGTAAAATTATAACATACAGTAGTTTGACGTTTAATAGGCTTTTTTCTTAACACCTCCCATTATCCGACATTTTCGCTTATCTGACGTTCTGCCGGCCCGTTTATGTCGCATAAGTGAGACTCTACTGTACTGCTTCACTAAAAATCTTTGTTCGGAAAATACTCCAGTACTCAGATGTTCCTAGGAAATTAAAGACATACCACTGTTATCTTTTTTGTTGAAAGTAGAGTAAATTATTCAGGCTGAGAGGGGTTCCCAAACTTTTTCATATGACTGTATGTTGTAATAAGGTGCTATATACTGTATGCACCCAACTTGACACAGACTGACAACGGAGGCACGTTGAAATAAAGCAAAAAAATTTATTTTCCTCCTTCAACTGGGGGCCCACGTCTTCCCTGTGTCCCTCAGCCACAACACAGTCCCACAAAACTAAAAGTCGCAAGCACAAATAAACCCTTCAAGTCCTCCACTCCTCCTTGGCAGCTTTGTTTCCCTCCTCCTGACACTGGCTCCCGGAATGGTGGCTGGTGGCTCCTTTTATAGCTCACCCAGAAGTGCTTCAGGTGCTTGACCACCTGCTTCCGACTGCACCTCTGGGTGTGGCTGAACTTGGGCCCAGATGGGCCCAGGAACCCCTGCTGTGCAACCTGGTGGCCATCCTGGATCCCAACAGGGCTGTGGAGAACTCCATTCAAGTGATCCTGGGGAGGTAATGCTTGCTCCCTTCGAACATATACAGAAGGGGCCCCTGCCATCCGTCACTATATATATATATATATATATATATATATATATATATATATATATATATCGAATATTTATTTATGTAATTCATGAATTCATATAATTCATTTGCCTAAGCAGTTAGGACGCATGCATATACTCTCACATGTGAGCCTTCTCAACATTGTAGAGACCATCAATAATTATGTGCTTAAAGTCACCACTGATATTTGGAGCGAAACTCTGAGAAAACATATTTAATATCTCCTATTTTAAAGTAACATAACTGGGATTATGTATGAAGTTATCTAAACGCTGAAAGTATCATGTTAAGAGATTTTTTTAAGATAATTTCTACTGGTCCAAATAACAGTTGAAATAATTTAAAAGACTTTATGTAGGAAAAGATAAATACTATTTTATAGTAGCCTTATACATAGTGAAATATCTATCACTTTTATAAATAATTTAAAATTTGTGACTCAAATATAACAAAAAATATTCACAATCCCTGAAAATACTCTGTAATTTGAAAAATGGGACATGGAAATGTGGAGCCTCACTGTTTAAGCTTATTTTGATCTCATTTCTAAAAATACTTAGGTATTTACCAGTGCAGACTGTGGATTTCTTCCTTGACTTTTGTTTACTATGCTGGTTGAGAGATGATCTCTAGAGGACACAGGTATTATATTGTCATCCATTGAACATACAGTAGACAAACAAATTTGTACTTTAGAATAAACAACTTTTAAATTTTCTTAATTTCTACAGGAACCTCCACAAAACATGACCTTTTAACTAATAATCTCCACATCATTTTTCCTACTCTTATTTTGTTTTTACTACCCATCCCTGGATGCATTTGTGTTATTTGTAAGATGAGTGAGGACATTTATTTGTTATCAGCTGTTACATTAATGGGACGGTTTCAGGATTTTCACTGACCAGTACTCTCTTGCTCCACATTCTTTCTAAAAAAAATAAAATGGCAATATTGACACAGGTGTCAATAAGGGCAAACTTTTGTGTTTATAGCAATTGAATTTTAGGTTACAAGGTTACTTTCATAGGAGCAAAGGTTATGTGGCAATAGTTTGAATGTTGTGAGACTAACTGAATGCTTCTTCCCTTAGTATATATTCAGATGGACTATTATATTGAGATGGATATGCTTTCAATTGAGTGGAGGCAACAACAACTAAACTAGATACGATAGAGAATACGTTTTTATTGAAGGATCTATTTTGAACATAATAAAAAAAATGAAAGAAAACTTGTACATTGTGCTTACCATTTGCGAAATTCACTGACTAAATTTGCCAAGATAAAAGCAGAAACTGGATTAAAATGACCATTTGTTTTACTACTAGTGTTTTCTGTTTACTACTAGTGTTATTGTTAATAAGGGGAACCCCCAATGAAACAGGCCTAACACTTCATGAGATCTTAATATGAGATCCTTAAGTAACTTACCAATGAAGCATTGCAAAACTGACTAATATTGAGAAAAACTCTCAAGTCTGCAGGTAGAAGCTGGCCAACAGAAATAACAGCACTTGAATTTGAACCCGGAGATCAGGATGTAATAAGGGCCTGCAAACAAAATAATCGTCTGACTTCAAAGAGGAAACAAGCAGTACCGGTAAAAGGATCAATCCATATCAGAAAACGGATCAAGCAATTGGTCAGGCCATCAACCAATTGACTACTGAACATCAGTTTGTTGCAACATATTCAAGTTCCAGTTAAATGGATCATGGGTCGTCTGTGCAAACAAGGCAATGATCTTCACATGTCCTGAATCATAGAAGACATCCGTCTGCATTGGATGAAGAGTTTTAGATATCAATATCCTTTGCTTTGGGGTATTTGACCCCATGATCCGTCTATCATATATCATATTAAATCCCCAGACTATTGTTTGTCACAACCAAATATTTGTTGTTCTGCAGCAATGACTTTCAAAGATGATTTAAAGCATGGAGTAATGGATGATATAGGAGAAAAAGTTAATTATTTGCAAGAACAACAAAGCACATGTGTACTTTTCATGAGTAACATGTACTTATTAAATATTTGTAGGTATTGTTTTATTATTGGAAATAGTGTATGAATTTAAATTATTTTGTATTTAACCTATACAACCAATGGGAATAACATAATATCAAATAGTTTAGAAAATGTAATTAACATAACATGAACAGCACCTAGTGTAAAAACAGTATGTAAGGGTAGATATTTTTTAGAATTACTATAGACCCATCGATACTTGCTGTGAGAGGACGTTTACCTTTAAAGATTAATGGTTACAATATATGTAAGTTGCACTGCAGTTGATCAGAGTCTAGCACATAACTACTATATTTAGTACTACATTAGTGACTATCTCATTAGCATTTACAACATTACCAGATAAAGTCAGTCCAATTTAAGCATTCTTGTCTATTGAATTGTAATAATAGAATGTATTATTAAACTTTAGGGTTTAAAATAAAGGGGAATTTGTTAACGGAGAAATGATAGTAAAGAATGGCATATAATAAGTAGGACACTCAGAACAAAATGTCTAAATACATTAGTACATTAAACTACCAGCTGTTGAAGGTAAATATTGAATTTTGAACTCAATTTATATAGAAAATAGCCAAATAAAGTAATAATTGGGTGCAACAAAGATGAGCTACCATATGCAAAGTGCTGCTGAGTGTGCAGTTTATGAATTAGAAAGCCAGATAGATACAAACCAAAGATCCCATCTGGGGACAGAAGATTTTTAACATTAATAAGAAGCTTGTGTGAAACCCTTGCAATATAAATGTGACCCTGAACAGGGTCAGTGACTTGAATTATTGAGAGCAGTGATAATGGTTTTTGAAGGGAGTACTGACACCCACTGTCTTTAGTAGAAATGAAATTGTAGTAACCTAATTTAGACCACAGCTGGATGTGCACTCAGGTCCATAAGTGTTTGGACAGTGACAACATTTTCATGATTTTGGCTCTGTACACCACCACAATGGATCTGAAACAAAACAATCATCATTATCTTTACGTTCAATGACTGCCTGAAGTCTGGAATCTAGGCTACTTCAAAGTGTTTGGTTTCCACTCTAGTAATGGTTTGCCGGTCCTTTACTTCAGTTGTCTTCAGCTGCTGCTTGTTCGTTGGACTTTCTGCCATCTGTTTTATCATATTTTATATTTAGGTGAAATGCATGTCCAGTTCGGTTAAGGTCCATTGATTGACTTGACCATTGAAAAATATTCCACTTACTTGCTTTGAAAACACTTGTTTTGCTTTCCCAATATGTTTTGGGTCATTGTTCATCTGTACTGTGAAGTATCAACCTATCAGTTTGGCAGCATTTGGCTGAGTCTGAGCAGATAATATAACCCTATACACTTAAGAATTCATCTTACTACTTCTGCCAGCAGTTACAGTAATCCCTCCTCGATCGTGGGGGTTGTGTTCCAGAAGCCCCCGCGATAGGTGAAAATCCGCGAAGTAGAAACCATATGTTTGTATGGTTATTTTTATATATTTTAAGCCCTTATAAATTCTTCCACACTGTTAACATTATTAGAGCCCTCTAGACATGAAATAACACCCTTTAGTCAAAAGTTTAAACTGTGCTCCATGACAAGACAGAGGTGACAGTTCTTTCTCACAATTAAAAGAATGCAAACATATCTTCTCTTCAAAGGAGCATGTCAGAGAGAGAGAGAGAGCGTGACAGAAAAGCAAACAATCAAAAAATCAATACGTTCTGTTGGGCTTTTAAGTATGCGCACCGCAATAAAACAGCTGCAAAGAAGGGAGCAATGTAAAGGTAGTCTTTCAGCATTTTTAGAGTAGCGTCCGTATGTTCTAGGCAAACAACCTCTGTGCAAACAGCCCCTCTGCTTACACCCCCTCCGTCAGGCGCAGAGAATGTCAAAGAGAGTGAGAGAGAACGAGAAAAGCAAACAATCAAGCTTTGCTCGGGAAGCACATCGTATACCATTGAGGAGTTTGTTTTAATACGTAATACATGCTGTGATTGGGTAGCTTCTAAGCCATCCTCCAATAGCGTCCCTTGTATGAAATCAACTGGGCAAACAAACTGAGGAAGCATGTACTTTAAATTAAAAGACCCATTGTCCGCAGAAATCCATGAACCAGCAAAAAATCTGTGATATATATTTAGATATGCTTACATTTAAAATCCGCGATGGAGTGAAGTCGTGAAAGTCGAAGCACGATATAGCGAGGGATCACTGTATATCATTAATAAACACTAGTGACTGACTTTCATTCACAGCCATGTATCATCAAGCTGTAATACTGCCTCCATCATGTTTCAGAGATGATGTGGTATTCATCACATCATGCGTCATTTTGGTCTGTTCTCCATACTCTTCACTTTCCAACATTCTGGTAAATATTGATCTTAGTTTCCTTTGTCCAAAGGAAATTGTTCCAAAATACTGGACGGGCTTCCAAAATATTTTATAAGTCTAATCTGTCCTTCCCATTCTTGAGGTTTACCAGTGGTTTGCAACTTGTAGTAAACACTCTGTCTAACTTTCATGAAGTTTTTTCTTAATTGTAATCTTTGGCAATGATAGATCTACTTCCCAGAGATTTGTTTTTGGTTTGGCTAAATGTTGTGGAGGGGTG
Source organism: Polypterus senegalus (assembly GCF_016835505.1). NCBI lineage: Eukaryota > Metazoa > Chordata > Cladistia > Polypteriformes > Polypteridae > Polypterus > Polypterus senegalus. Next base: position 117,272,948 of record NC_053158.1, read on the forward strand.
GTTCTTCATCAAGGTCAGAATTCTGCAATCATCAGGAACAGTTGTCTTCTGTGGTTCTGTAGACCTTCTGAGGGTCCCAGAGGGTTTGCTTGATTTCTGAGCATAATGATGGACTGTTTTTACTTGCATGGACAGCTATATGGACCTCATATTGAGAGTTCACAATGACATCTTCCAAATGCAAATTCCACACTTGGAATCGATTCCAGAGGGAATTGCCCCTGGAAATGGGGGAGGGTGCTATGCAGAAAAATGGCTATCATTCCTAAATGGTTCATACTATATTTTTGGTAAATCCCTTAAATTAAATCTAAAAGTCTACACTTCAATCACACAATGATTGCTTTATTTCAAATCTATTGTGGTGGTGTACAGATCCAAAATTATGGAAATTGTCACTGTCTAAATACTTACAGACCTGACTACAAGGCAACTGTGTGTGTGTGTCTTTGCAAATGAAGTAGAAGCGACTGAAGTTTTGTTTTCTGTGTTGTGAGAATGAATTAAAAAATACACTTTGCTCCTAAAACGTGTCTTGGTTGCAACTAAGGAACCGCATAGGAATTTTTTAAAGCTTTTTCTTTCCTCCTTTATAAGGCTTTTTTGCCTTTTTTTTTTTTAACAACTTTTTACTTGCACGTTTTATTTGTATTCAAACTAGTGTCCACAAGGAAGGGCAGTAAGCAGCATTAGTGGACACTGGCATCCTATGAGTAAATAACCAACGTTATAATAAGTAACAGAAACAATTCCTCAGTGGGGGGAAAAAAAACACTGGATGACTTCGAAAAGGTAAAGAAAATGACTCAGCGGTGCGTAGGGAGGTAACAATAGTTAAGACATAGAATAGTCTCAAGTGGCTATAGGAGCAGACAGGACAGCAAGTAATTAAGTAGTAGTGGATATTTAGTAAGCGAGTTTTTCTAGATTGAATAGTTCTTAGCGGTCAGAAAAGTAGAGCAGTTAAGAGGGGTAAGGGTGCATTAATATAAAGGAATACAAATGGTGCAAGTGGAGAGCATCTAAGTATAGAAGAAGAGGAGTACAAAGTTAGGAGAACAGACAGAGAAAAGTAAACCTCATAAAATTTCAAACAGGCAGTCAAGGGGGAGAATGTTATTATTTTACATTTCTTAGTTTTAACATTTTAGTTAAAACCATTAAATGTTTTAATAAATGAATTTAAAAACATGCACTTTTAATAATTCAACGTCAAATTTTAATAATGAAGCCAGTGCAATGCCATCCCTATTGGATGTTAGACTTTCTATAGGATGGCTTGGAGGAGCCAGTTTTCTATGAGGGTTACATCTGCAGGAGATACCAGCTGATCCAGCACCTTGAGCTCAGGGTCTGTAAACAGGAGGAGAGCTTGGCATTGGCTGGCCTGCGTTATAGTAGAGAATTGACAGACCTGGCCCTGGTGTCTCTTTGAGAGATAATATACACCCATAAGGCAGGAAGAGATAGGTAGGTCATGGTCACAAGACACAAGGTAAAGGTGCACACTGTTTGCGATTGTCAACCCCAGAATAAGATGTGTCAAACTGTTTTCAGGTCCTTGTGGAGCTGGATAGTGTCTCTGAAGATTATAAGGTGATAGGCCGATATGAGGATCCCCAACTGGAAACATCAAAACCAGTACCCAGAAAGAGTGAGGTAGTGATATTTAGGGACTCGTTCATTAGGGGGATTGAAGTGCAAGTTTGCTTCAGAGACAGTCTGTAACAGTGTTTTGCCTTCCAGGTGCACAGGTGGGAGACCTCCTTGGAAGGGCTGTTAGGCCCTTGCCCAGAGCAGGGGTGGATCCAGTGGTTATTGTCCATGTTGGAACAAATGAGATACATAATGGTAGTCTGTCAGTTCTTTGATCCTGATTTTAAGAGTTTGGTGCAAGGCTGAGGATCAGAACTGATAAGGTAGTCTTCACTGAAGTTCTGCCTGTTTCACATGACCGTAAGACTGAAGAGGTTAGAAGGCTCAACGAGTGGCTCAAATTTCAATAGTAGATTAATTAATAAACATTTGAAAATGAAGCTACAAAAGAAAAACAGCTGTATAAGGTTTATAAGATTAATAACTGCAATGTGAATCGTAGGATATAAAAGAATATAGTGGCAACCATGAAGAAAGACAATAGTGAGGCTAAAAGGCAGTTACAGCTGAATATAGCAGATAAGGCGAAAGTCAACCCAAAGAGATTCTTTTATTATTTCAGTAGTAAAAGAACAGTTAAGTAGGAGGGGAAGTTCATCAGGAATTAGTTAAATATTGTTATTTATTTAGATTTAGTTACTTCCTACAGCCTAAAGTCACAAGTATAGTGCGTCTTTATGTGAAAACAGCAGTGTGAGATGGGGGTGGGTAGGGTAGGATCGTGACTGAGAGAATGAAACTGAATAATAAAAAAAAAAACAAAAAAAAAACAAAGCTAACCTTTAAAAGTATCATACATTTACATCGGCTGTTACAAACTGAAATCAAATATATGTTTTTATTCTAAAATAGTATAAATAAAAGCAGATCACTTCTCAAAACGGACTTGTCGGGGATCAAACCAGTGTAGTTTCGATTACCAGTCAACAGTTGATACCATTGCGCCACCTAAGCACTCGTAGTAAATGCATGTCAGTGTTGCACCCTAACGCGTGTTCTTTTTGTGCAGTTATATTTTTGAATAAAAGCGCACTTGTGTTACCTTTCTGTTTGTACCTTTTGTAAAAAGTGTTTCTTTGATATTTGGACTTCAGGCTTCACACATTATAAACTTCATGTCTTTTGTCAATTATTACTAAAACATGAAAAATGTTTCTTTTTTAACTATGTGTTTACATAGATTGTTGTAGACACGGAACAAAAATGAAATGCAAGTGTTCCAAATAACGATATAGTATTTATAAAAGGTGTAATTTTTGCTTGACTTCTCACTCTATACAACTCCAAGCAACTGACACGCAGGTAAACAGACTTGAGCTGAGAAAACTGTGCGCCAGTGGGGGATGTGATAGCAGACTGCTTGCAGCTTATCAACACGTTTAAAGGACAAAGGATGCTGACGGAGAGGTGAGAAGCGATTTTAAGTGTTAAAGAGGTTAGCGAGTGCACATAGAAATCTGTGACACATAATTTGAATAAATCACTGCGCACTGGGGAAATTCCAAAGGACTGGAAAATGTCAAATATTATCCCATCATATAAAAATGGCAACCAGGCAGATTCAAGCAACTATAGGCCAGTATGCTTAACGTGCATAACACAGGAAAATTAATGGACGGAATTATTAAGAATAACATGAGCAACACATGACTTTTACTGAGCAGTCAGCATAGATTCAGAAAACTGAAGTCATGATTGAGGGGTCAGTGCTAGAGCCGCTGTAATTGTTAGCATATGCGCGATTTTGTTAGGAAAAAACTGGTTAAGTTGGCAGATGATAAAAAGCTAGGTGGTTTGACAGATAATTTAGAATCTGTTGACTCATTACAAAGGTTCTTGGACAGCATACTGGCTTTGGCAAATTTGTGAGGTAAAATTTTAATGTACGTAAATGTAAAGAATTATATGTAGGAAGTAAAAATTTCAGTTTTAAATAGACAATGGAATGTCTGAAAATTGAAAGCACACCTTATGAGTAGGACTGAAGAGTGGTAGTGGACTTTACATCATCAATTGCCAGACAGTGTTCTGAAGCCATTGAGAATGCTAACAGAATGTTAGGTTATATAACATAATATGTAGAGTACAAGTCCAAGGAGGTTAGGCTCAGCCTTTACAATGCACTGGTAAGGACTCACCTGGAATAGTATGCTCAATTTTGGTCTCCAGGTTGCAAAACAGTATATAGCAGGTCAGGTCAGGTTGGGGAGCATGCACTGGTATAGTGCGTTGCCGCACCCACCACACGATGAAACAGCTCGGGATCCTGGATGGAAACCCCTCAGGCAGATGCGCAGTCCAGTCCCATCCTCCGGAAATTACCCTTTATCTGCTGCAGCCAGGTTGTGGAATTGCGCCACATGGCTTTAGTGCCGTAACTGATGCTTCCTCACAATGCAGGTTATATGCCTTATTTGTGACTCCATGAGCCACTGCTCATTCGAAACCAGCGGTACCGAAAGAAGTCCAGTCTTCATCTCAGGTCACTGGATAGCATCCATGTCACTCAACTATATAACAAGACAGGAAGCACCAGGAGTCAAAAGACTTAGACCTTCGTCCTTTTGCATAGATATTGGGAGCGCCACACACCCCTTTCCAGCAACCTAATGACCCCCCCATTCTGTCCCAATCCATCTACTGACTTCATAGGAAGAGTCACCAGAGACATGAATGTCACTGCCGAGGTAAGTAAACCTCTTGACGAGGTTGACACTCTCTCCGCAAATGGACACACTGCTGATGGCTGTGCCCAAGAGGTAATTAAAGGACAAAATCAAGATCAGTGAATGTTAGGAGCAGGAGCCCACCCCTGATGAACCCAAGAATCAACTGGAAAAAACAGAAGTTCAGCCTCCACTCCGTAAGGCACTCAAAGTACCAGTATACAGGCCAGCCATGATATCCAGCAACCTTGAGGGGGATCCTGTGAACCCTTAGGATATCCCACAGGGCAGCTCGATCAACTGAGTGAAAAGCTTCATGAAAATTGACAAAGACTGCAAAGAAACTTTGCCGATATTCATATTTGCACTCCATGTGAACCCTCAATGCCAGGATGTGGTCGATGGTAGACATCTTAGGCGTAAAAGCACACTGCGCCAGTTGCTGATAGATGAGCAAGTGATCATGGATCCTATTGAGGACAGCCCTAGCAAGGACCTTATGCGGCACTGAGAGCAGTGTTATCCCCGTGTAGCTGCCGCAATCTAGGCGATCACCTTTCCCTTTCCAGAAAGGGATGACAAGTCCCATTTTCCAGTCAGTTGAGATGACGCCAGTCTCCCAAATGGAAGCAAAGATTGCTTGTAATGCCAGAAGGATAGCCTTACGACCAGCCTGGAGAAATTTACTCTGGATACCACAGATCCCTTCAGCATTCCCAACCATTAGCTGGTTTGTCACCTGTGCAATCTCAGTGAGTTTGTGTTGTTCACAGATAATTGGAGGATCAGCCTCAAGAACTGTGGACCCAGATATATCCAAATTCCTCGCCAGAGGATCAGCTTTGAACAGCTGCTCAAAGTAGCTAGCCCAGTGGGTTATAACCGCAGTGTTATTGGTAAGGACCGGCCCATCAGCCACCCTGACTGCAACTGTCCAAGGAACAGATTTGGATGTGTGTAATGCTTCCGTTCCTCTGTAAGCAGGACGTGGGACGCTAGACCACAGATTGTGTATCACTTGCTCACAGATTCCTCTAACAAACGCCTCCTCATCTGCCCTCAGAGCCCTCGCAGCTTTCATTCTCATTTCCCCGTACAGACCAGAGCTGCTATCAAGCCGTGCACTGCAGTTCCTCTCAATGATATCCAGGGTACCCTGCAAGATGAAACACCTCCTTCTGAGAACACCGGTAACACCAACACAACCCACAGCAACCTTCAGGGTTTTGTCATGGAATGTGTCCCACATCACATTAGGATCGGCAGTCACTTTAACAAAGGTTTTTGAGGAAATTTCTTAATTTGGCTTTTTCATAGTTACATGTACATCTCTGTTTTACTCTGTTGGAAGATCTCCCACATCACATTAGGACCAGCAGTTGCACTCAAATCCGCAAGTTCCTCACACAAAGTGAGTGCAAACTCGTTAGAAACAGCCTGATCTTGGAGTCTGTCCAAGTCCAGCCTCATTTTCCTAGTAGGTGGTAACCTACTGGACCTGAGCTGGATTTTCATAGTAGCAACAAGTCTATGGTCATAATTCACAAAGTTTTGCAAGAGTCTCCAACATCTGCCCATGAGGATGTGATTGATCTCTTTTACTGCACCACCATTATTGGAGTACCAAGTCCAACGATGCGGCTTAGGGCTCTGGAACCAGGATCCAGCGATTCACAGCCCCTGCACCTTTTGCAAAGTCAAAGAACATGGAGCCACTTTACCACGGTCACCAGACCCATGGGGACCAAGACAATCCTCATAACCAGCCCTGTTAGTGCCAGTGGTTGCATTGAAGTCACCAATGGCCAGAGGAGTGTCACTTTGGTGGCCCCCATCAACCACTGAATGAAGTTGCAAATAAAATGTCTCCCTCACAGTGACATCACTCACCGCGGTCGGAGCATACACTGAGACAACAGAGTACAGACAATAGACAACAAGAAGTGCTGTAATCTGAGTCACATAATACGCTTGTTTAATGGAGTGACAGCGGACACCATTGGAAGAAGCCAATCCGCTACAGCAACAGCTACTCCCCGAGTATGACAGACATCAGAGCGACCAGACCAATAAAAGGTGTATCCACCTGCAGAGATTAGGTCAGTCCCAGGTCTACGTAACTCTGAGTGCCGCCACTGAAATGCAGACTTTACGCAGCTCCTCCGACAGCAGAGGAAGATGCTCATGTTAGAGAGACAAGATGGTCCATGCTTCTATACGGATGAACCGCGTAAAATTGGGACCCGAATTCTGCCGTGCAGCAGGCGATGCCTCTGCACCACACCGTTTGTGAACAGGCATGACCCCCTTGGCTCTCAGATGGTTTTGATTGTTCCGGGGATGGTAGCTAGTCCCATGGAGAGCAAAAAGGATTCCTTTCTGTTGTCTCACAGCTGTTTGAAGTTGTTTTTTTTTTTTGCAGTTGCTGGAGTGCCCATCCTGCCACCAGCCACCATGATTTCCCAGTAAGCTGGAGGACCACTTGCAGGGCCAGATACAGTTTAATGTCATAACCAGGACAATATATCAGCACTAGAAAAAGTCCAGAGAAGAGCAACTAGGCTGATTCCAGGGCTACAGGAGTTGAATTATGAGTGAATATTAAAAGAGCTGAGCCTTTTCAGTTAAAGCAAAAGAGGATTAAGAGGAGACATGATTGAAGTGTTTAAAATTACGATGGGAATTAAACTATTATTTAAAAATGAGTTCATCAAGAACACAGGGACAAAGTTGGAAACTTATTAAAAGGTCAATTTAGCACAAACGTTATGGTTCTCGGTATAAAGGATAACTCCCAAGACAGATGGAATAAGCTACCAAGTTGTGTGGTGACTGTGGAACGTTAGGGATTTTTAAAGCTAGACTTGATATCTTAGAAGAATAAACAAGAAGAAAGTCAATAGGAACAGCAAGCTTTGTTGGACTGAACAGACTGTTTTTATGTAGAATGTTCTAATGTTCTATCTCTGGTCATTGTTGTACACGTCATTGGCAATATAAACTAGCAACTTTTGTAGTTTTTTAAATAAATAGTTGTGTTGTCTGTCACCAATAATTCTATTAAATGGTCTGATCACAGACAAAATACAGGACCAGGTACATTTTTGTGAACTAGCATAGCTTATGTTTACTGGATAAGAAGGAAATCAATTAATTACTTTAAACACTGGAAAAATATAACATTAATCAAGTAAGTTATTGACAATGTTTTATCATCATACAGTAGACCCCCGCAAAGTTGCGGTTTATGGTTCGCAGACTTAGTCGTTGGCTATTCATTTTTATTAACTATTAATTGTTAGCGGAAAGTGCAAATATCCTCTGCAATTTTTTTTTTATGTCTTTTTTCGTGGTAATACTGTACTGTACAGAGAACAGGAAGCAACCGCTGAGGGAAACGCGGTTTGGGATGGTAAAAGTAGCCAATCCGAGAGTGTTATTCATTTCTGCTTGCTGCTGATTGACTGCTGCCCTGTGACGCATCTCCAGGTGAGTGGGTTTACCACCGCTGAGTGAAATGCGATTTGGGATGGTGAAAGTAGCCAATATGAGAGTGTTATTCATTTCTCCTTGCTGCTGATTGGTTGCTGCACTGTGACACGACTCCAGCTAAGTGTCCTTGTGTTTTCTATTTTGTTATTGTATTAATTATTCTTAAATGCACAAGATGTCGCCGAATCGCCCTGCACCTTCTAAGGCTTCTGGCACTGAGCCTACGCGCCAGTAGAAGTTTTAAAACACTCCAGGAGAAGGTAGAACTACTGGATTTGTTCCGGGAACTAAAAAGATATGCTGTAGTAGTGCGCCATTATGTCATTAATGAAAGCACCTCACACTACTTAAAGAAGAGTGAAGCAGCAATCTGGAGTACCGTATCTGTAAGTTTCTGTGATAGTGCCAAAAGGTAACGACCAAAAGGAATTAAAATATCGTCAGAATGGAATCTGCCTTGGCATTGTGGATCACGACTGCAGGAAGAAGAACATCCCCTTGGACGGTAACATCATCCGTGAGAAAGCATGGAAATTGTACCATCAGTTCGCTACAGGAGACGATGTAGCAACTTTCCATCACAATGTTCCTGAAATCTATAAAGAAAAGCCAGCACGAAACCCCACCAGAAGAAGACCCGTCCAAAGATATGACTCCTCCTGAAGTGCCTGAAGAAGAGGCGCCACTCGAGGAGTTTTAAATCCTCTGCATCGTACTGCACGGCTACTTCATTATCATCAGCATCCATCAATATCATTCATCATTGGTGAGTACCCGTACATTTTACTGTATTATAATTAAATGAAATTATTATGTATTTACTCTACTTTACTACATAGAAAACAACAGCGCATACCAAAGTACCAGTACATATAGCAGTAACATCGGTATTTTACATTCTAGCACCGTGGGAGACATAGCAGTATAGTACTGTACAGTAGACGGGTTTTCCTTTACATTCTGTTTTTAGGTAATGTATTAAGGTAGTTTTTTAGGTAATGTAGTAATTTATTAAGTTGAGTTTGCAATGAAATTAAAGTGGTTTGGGGGCATACTGTATTTAGGGTTTAAATTATAAAAATAGGCATTTATGCATTTTTTAAACCACATCCAAAAGTCACAGTTTTTCACAATTCGTGGGTGCTCTAGGAATGTAACCCCCGTGAATTTTGGGGGTGTACTGTACTTAGAAGTTATGGGACATATCAGAAAACTGGGATAAACTAATGGGAAAGCCCAAACACCCCTCCTATGAAGCAGTGATGAAATCAATAAAACAATCCTCAAACACCCCTCCTAAGGAAGCGGTGTTCTGGATAACGGGAGAATCGACATGAGTCAAAAATTATTTGTCGCTTTAGATGATTGGATAAGGTAATGAATTTGTGCTAATTAAGAGTTAGAGGACATGATATATTAGATGAGGTAATAAAAATGTATAAAAGATTATGAATTATTTAATTGATCGCTCATACCATGGACTGAGACATTTGTGCATAACTCTGTACAAAAAAGAGAAATGTGCTGCATTCTTAACTGGACTTTATGACTGCCTTCTTTGAAGATGGAGGAACTTTTTTTCCAAGACACCTCAAACTTTGATTGCCTAAAGACTGAGGTGCTTGCTTGATGTGGAGTGTGACGATGTGGGTTCTGGCTCCACACTCCCATTGCTATTGGAAGCACTCGAACCCAACACCGTCGATAATGTAACCGAGTGAGCTAGTCAATGGAGGCAAATTACTGAGCAAGGGGAAGGCAGAAAGTGTAACAGTGCTTTTATTAAAAACCAACAAAACAAGTGTCCATAAATAGTGCAGTTCTTCACAGTTCTTCATTAAATAAATAATCCATTAAAAAGAACATGTGGAGGTTAAAAATCAATAAATAGGAAAAAAAAACACATCCTTAAAAACGAGAGGTTAAAATCTTTTTAGGAAGCAGTTTTAAAACCCAACAAACAAATCTGGTGCTCTTCTGTTAGCGTCTCACCTGCTAATCCCGTTTGGGCATCGCAGCAGGCAAGACGCTCTCTGCAGCTGCCCTCCTGAAACACACGCACGAGACTGGAGACCTCCCGATCCCTGGCTTCGGTATGGCACTCATCCCAGTCCCGGAGAACTTGGTTTCCAACCAACGGCCAGGTCGCCCACGTTGGGGATTCCAGCACCAAGTCTCCTGACTTCCGCTGCCTTTCAGTGGCCTCTCCGCGGCCAGTCGCCTTCCTGGTCACTCCGCTACCTGATCGCTCAGCGGGAGCGACATCAACACAAACGTCTGGGTGTCGGCCTAACACCCAGCTTCCATGCAGCTGTCCACGAGCGCTCGATCGCGCGCTCACCACACTCACGCACCGTCTGCTTCCTCTCCTGCTCCCGGTAACCTCCGTCCTCTGCTTTCCTTTCTCTCTCCGCTCGTTTCTTTTACTCACACTCCGAACGTTTCTTTCTTCCCGATCGTTTCTTTTTCTTTTCCCCTTAAAACCGACTCACGCTTCTTTTTAAAATGACGAGGGCCACAGCAGCTGCAGCATTAGCCGCGAGCACATCAATTATTTATTACAAATGGCCTTTTCTCAACGAGCTGTGGACCCATAACACCACATGGAGTCACAGCAGACCTAACAGCCCTGGACTTGTCAGGAGTGGAAATTTGACATTGAAAGACCACCACTTGCCCAGGCTTTTGAGTTGTGGGGTAAGTTAGCATGATTGCTGAAGCATGGGAAGAATACTGCAGAAAAAGTAGTTGAGATTGGAGCATGTGATTACTTTGTTAATGAGCTGCCAGAGACTCTCGCTCAACAGATCCATCGCCAGAGCTAAAAGAACATGGATAGCCTGGTAGAGACCCTTGAGTGAGACCAAGCATCCATGCTCAAGTTCAAATGGAAAAGCCTGAAAAATGAAAACAGCCTATGCACCTGGGACACTCGGAGCATCAGAAAAAATATACAAGACCTTTGAGTATGGTCAACAGAAAAAAATCCTGTCTCGTGTGTGCCATTACTGGACAAGCTAATGGAGTGTGGATAGATTAGTGGGATTAGGTACTGTTTTATGGCTGTTACTAATCCTCTCACTCTGCCTTCTACAAGTACAGTTGTAGTCCATGGTTATAAGTTCAGAAGAACACAGCTGCTACTGTACCTATTTAAAAATAAAAAATACAGCACTAGCGATGGGTAGGAATCATTGACCGCCCCCAACACATTGTTCACCAAAAAAACATAAGGCTAAACACTGATCTCATGGAAAATATGCAAGAAAATGTAAAACTTTTTAAACTGCTCTTGGATATTGTTTTGTGGGGGGTCGGACTGGTAGATTGTTTGTTTGTTTGTTTTTTTTCTTTTTTTGTGAACATTTTGAGGCGGCTGCATGCCCGTATTAGCTGGTTGATGTGGTAGTCACTTGTGGCCCATATAGTCTGCTTCCTGCTTGCCTGTGTACTCCTGGATTCCTGCCGTTATGGACTTTTTCCTGAATATGGATTATTGTTATGCTATTTGTCTTTTTTATTTTATCCCCCTAAAAAACATACTATCATTTACCTTCTAGCTGTGATCCAATTAGTCTTTTTCAGAGGTTTATGCTCTTCAGAGTTTTCAATACAAAACTCTTGACATCGCTTCTTCTGTACAGAGGCTTGGGAATCCTGCACTTGTCTACATACTGTCATAGAAGCTTGTGTTGGAAGTTTGGCTATTATCATCCATCCATTATCCAACCGCTATATCCTAACACAATGCCATGGGGGTCTGCTGGAGCCAATCCCAGCCAGCACAAGGCACATGGCAGGAACAAATGCAGGGCACACACACACACACACAGTAGGGTCAATTTAGGATAGCCAATGCACCTAGCCTGTATGTCTTTGGACTTTGAGAGGAAACTGGAGCACCTGGAGGAAACCCACACAGACATGAGGAGAACATACAAACTCCACACAGGGAGGACCTGGGAAGTGAACCCAGGTCTCCTTACTGTGAGGCAGAAACGCTACCACTCTTTAACTGTGCCACCCTGGCTATTATCATTTTACAGACAATATTGATTAGAATTAGGTGCTGTTTTATTATTATCGCAGTTCTACTGCTATTACGATACCATCACATTCTGTAAATTCTGTAAAATTGCGAGCATTAATGCATCTAAGTCCACAACGCTATTCAATGTCCACTCTTAATAGAAAATCACCTTTTATTGTGCTTGACTGAAAGTTGGTAGCAGCCTAATGACTATTTTGGGTTAAATATGGCTGTTCCATTATCGCTATCTACAGTAGATAAGCCACATTTTACTGGTCATGGGGTAGGTCTTAAAGTTATATATTTCCCTAAGTTTAAGATCAAGCCAGTTTCTGTTCACAATGTTGTATCATCTGTGTGTTCAACACTATTGATTTCTGACACAAAACCTTCCTTGATTATACTTGTGCTTTTGTATCATCCTCCAGAACTGTCATGTGTTTTTGTCAGAACATATTGAGTTGTTCACTTCTTTCTGTTCATTGTATCTGCTGTATTGTTGCTTATTGGTTTTAAAATATATATGAATTCTGCTGATTCTTTACATGTGGCTGATTTTCTTAATCTAATTAATCATTTTGATCTTATACAGCATGTAATATTTTCTACACATACTTAAAGAACACTCGATCTACAGTGTGAATAATTCTTTACTTATTACTCCAAATTTACGTGAGAATGTTATTTTTATTTGGACCATGAGGCTGTCGTATTCAATCTACAGTACTTATCTCTGGTCAGTCTCATAGGTAACACTCATCTCATTATACTACCTTTAGAAACACTAAAAATAACGGTGCTTCTGCTGTTATTAATAAACTGAAGCAGTGCCCCCCATTCTGGTGTTTCTTTATCGCCTGCTACTCTACTTTCTCATTATATTTACTGTATATACTCTCAGCTAGTCTGGATTATCTTTCTTTGCTTAAACCTTGTGTGATATTTACACACTCTAATCCATGGCTTTCTTTCGAGTTGCGTCAAATGAGAGCTGTTGGGCAAAGGCTTGAACACCTTAGTAGCCGATGTGACTGCCTATATGGAACAGGTAGCTCATTTAAACAAAAGGCCAAGACTGATTTATTTTCTACAAATGGTATCCTACATAGTCAGTTTTACTGTTAATAAACTCTTCAAATCTGCAAATAATTTTCCTCTGATCTCTGTCAGGAATTTTAATGACAAGACAGATCTGATTTATTCAGAGTTTCAAAAAGGTCCAGTTTCTTTTTCCAAACTGTTTTCATGTCCTACTCTAATTAGTGACTGTTCATCTAGTTTTAATACTGTTGGATGATCCCTTTTTACTGGATTGGTCCCTTCCAGCCTTAAGACAGTTGCTTGACCCTGAGGTACTTTTTTTTTTTTTTTAAATGTTCTCTTCAGTTTACTTAAAATATGTTTTAATCTGACAAGCTATTGTGAGCTAAACATCTCATATATGGATGGATTGTTACCTCAAACTATGAACTGATGACACAAAAAATGAACATCTGGGAAGGGTTCTGTCATAACAACAACTCTTTTCCGACACAGTCTCTACTAAAAAAACTGCTGTGCCCTGAGCACTATAACTCCCTCGCTGTTTTACATGACAATAAAAAAAAAAAAAAGAAGAAAACTTCAAAACAACAATATACTCACTTAAAATATGCCTACAGATTCTAGGATAATCCAAGAATTTTAGGATATAAAATTGACTCCAAAAAAATTGTCAAATACAAGGTGCTCAAGGTGTGTTCAAATTTTTCAACACTATTTATTTTGAGAGTATGAAAAGACCCTTTTATCCCCATGCAGAAAGTAATGACAATGAGGGGTACATATTATAGAATCTTGAAGCATAATTCTCCCACTGAAAATCATTTCCTATTTGTGTAGATAACAAAAAGGTTTAAATTCATTATAAAGGTCTGCACGGGACTGATTTTTTTAAAACCCTCCCACTCCCACAGTACTCCATCCCGCACATGCCCACTCCTGCATACACCAGACTCATTTGTCCTGCTCCCACCCACACCCTAACAGTGTTGCCCCGCTAACGTCCGCAGAAATGCACTGCTTCTGTTAAGGAAAAAAGTAATGTATGGTTGGTAAACCTACTTAATATGATCTTGTACAAGGAAATGGCTGAAGGTTTCCCCTCTTTGGCCAAGTTCTCCTTTTCACTTTTTTGTGACAATTCTACTTCATCAGTATTTAATACATATCTTCCGATGGTACTTAAATAATAACTTCTGAGCACAAGTCTGTACGTCTTTCACAGAAAGGAATGAAAAAAAGCAACATGTCTTGTTTGTATTTCACTAGAAAGAATTAGGTGTCAAGGCTTTATATTAGGAGTATGTTATTGGCCCCCTAATGCAGACAATAGTTCATATTGACCTATTTCTAATATTATTAAGAATTTAGAGGGGAATATTATTGTCATTGGTGACTTATTACCCAAATATTACCTAGGCCCCCTTACAAATAGCAGAGTAGAAGAAGAGTAGCTTTCAGATCTAATCAATTCAATTCAGTTCAGTTGTATAGTAATCTTCACTGGGTGCAATGATATGACCTTGAGAGATGCTCTGGAAGCAGTGGGTCTCCTTAAAACAAAAGTGATCAAAACACATAGAAACTCTTCCTGGTTTAATGAAAACACTCACGCTCTTAAATTAGTGTCGAAAACTTGATCGCAGATGGAGAACAACAAAGCTGCATGTCTTTCAAATTGCATGGATAGAGAATGTTAAAAAATATTTTTTTAAAAAAAAAGCTCTCTTTAAAGCTAAATCAGTTTACTATTTTAGATATCAATAATAAAAATTCTTGTGGACTTTTTAGAACAGTGGCTAAATTAACAAATGGAAATTCAGATCTACAGTTCAAAATAACAACAGATATTTGCAGTACAGACTTTATGAACTTCTTTAATAAGAAATTTAAAAATACAAGATCCCAGATCTCAGCATCACAGTGCAAACCTCATACTAGTTTGGCAGACTCTGTCTCACATTGCATTCAACACTTTAGAAATTTTAATTCTGTAACAGAGCAGGAAGTCTTGACTTTAATTTCTAAAATAAAACCTACTACTTGTTCCCTAGACCCAGTCTCAGTGCTCAGATGTGTCATTTGGAGCCACTGTCACCTGCCAATTTGTTTTGCCTGCCTAAGGTAAAGTCATCTGTGATGGAGGATCGCAGAAATCATCGGGTAGAAGGGTCCTTTCATTGGATTGGCTGGCCCAGCACTAACTCAGTTGTGGAATGGCCAATAGGGGAGGAGGAAGCTTGATGGCCGAGGTTTCCAGGACTCTGAACAAATCCAAATTGTATTATGTGATATCAACTACTGTTGAATTCTGCTCTGTACTTGTAATATTTCTATTGCATTATTATTCTGTATTGAGGATTACTTGTGTTCAGTTCTGTGTATTATATTGTATTTACCCCCTTTTTTTGACACCCACTGCATGCCCAACCTACCTGGAAAAGGGTCTGTCTTTGAAGTCCCTTTTCCAAGGTTTCTTCCATTTTTACCCTACAAGGATTTTTTTTGGAAGTTTTTACTTGTCGTCTTAGAGCATCAAGGCTGGTGGCTGTCAAAAGGCAGGGTGTGTTTAAAGCCCATTGTGGCAGTTCTTGTGTGATTTTGAACTATACAAAAATACATTGTACTGTATTGTAATGACTGTTCTTTAACACAGTATACTGTATTTAAGCACAAGTAAGAGTGGAGACCTGTCTAGATTTGTTATTTTATATTAATCAGAATTGGAGGGGTAAAGTTAATTGAACCACTAGGGTCAAGTTACCATGAGAAGGATGAAGTTAGGAGCACACACTGATACAGTGCATTACCACACCCACCACACGACAAACCAACTCAGGATCCAGATTCAGACCAGAGTGCAGCCATGCAACGGGTGATACCTCAGCACCACACTAGTTCAGATGGAGTGGAAACAGTGCGAGGCATAGTGTTACAAATTTTATAGTGCATTTGCAGAGTATGTATATATGTGTATATCTATATATGTGTATAGGTGTATGTGTATATATGTATACTGTATGTGTGTGTGTGTGTATATATACATATATATCCATTATAAAATCCAACATCTGTATGTCTGTCTGCTCGTCACGAGAGAACTACTTAACGGATTTAGATTTTTTTTTTCCTTTAATTTGCTTTGACATTCCGGTTGATTTTGTGACTTCTGTCATTGCGCTATGTATCATAGTTCACTTGCGGTACTGTTTTATTTGCGTGAATCCTAGAGACACGCAGTGGGCCAAGGGGAGGGGCCCTCTTCACTCACGCACCTGCCTTGGGGCGTTCCTTACCTTCACTTAACTAGTGAATGAGAGAACTACGTAAAGGATTTAGATGATTTTTTTCTATAATTTGCTTGAAGATTTTGTGACTTCTCTCATCTTGCTAACAATCATAATTCTCTTGCAGGAGTGATATATTTGCTCTAATCTGAGACGGAGGCTGCGGGCCGAGGGGAGAGAGAATGCATGATTTCAGGAGTAGGGAGCCGGGCAGGGCACTCCTCACTGTCCTGTTTTACTACTATTTGGTTGGAGCCGCAGGGCATGGCTAGTGTTTATCTATAATGCATGACAAATTCATGAGAGCAGGAGAGCAATGACTAAAAATGTTATTAGGAAGGGTAAAAGGCACCCATAGACAAATACTGCAGAAAAGGCGATAGATGACTTAATAATTATTTCATCATTTTAGTAGTAAAGGAACAGCCAAGGAGGAGGTGAAGAGTAAAATTGAAAAGAGTAAATGTGAGCTAGAATATACTGACGATTAAATAGAAAATACTTTGAACTTTCACTTGACGTTTATATGTGTTAAGAAGTTGATACACTCCCAAAAGTAACAGGGATTAATAAGGAGGTACTTACTGACCTGAAAATAGTAATGGCAAAACTATAGCTTAGATTAAAGGATAAAGGTTGTTTCATTACAATCATGGTATATGTAGGTTTGCCACAATGTTCTAAAGTGAAGAATATTTTAAAATGTAGCTACTGTGCTTTTCTGTTTGATAATGGAGCCATGGGTCCCTTTGTAAAGAAAACCGTCAAAACTTAATATGTTCACTTTGAAGTAGCAAAGATTTCAGTTTAAGAAAACAACAATGTATTTCTTGTGCAGCCAAAAATTGCACAATGCCCCAAATGGGCATTAACAGGTCCTGTTTTTTGACCTCCACCCCCATCCTCCCCTGCCTTGACTTTCTAAGAAGCCAAGAAAAAATCCCCCCAAATTCTTGTAGAAAAAATGGTGGAAATCTTGGGAAAAGCAATTCAGAGAGAACCAAAAGATGGGGTAAATACAATATATAAAAAAAGTTCACAAGTGACCCTCTTCACAGAGATAGATGGCCAATCTGTCATTGCTACCTCAGAAATGCAATATTAAATATTACTTTGTTCCTATAAAGCACATCTTGCCAAGTGCAGGTGCAGAGTGCCATGACCACTCAGAATTCAAGAATAGATTATACCCCTTACTAAATACAGAACTATCACATATAAGGATGCATATTTTTTTTTAAATACATCAAAAACAAAGTACTGTAGAACAAAGCATAACTAAAAAAGCAGAACATAACATAAGTAACATAAAATTTCAATTTCTGTCCATCAGTTAATTGTAGAGCCACAGCCAAATTGTTGAAAAAGAGTCAGACAAGTCAGAGTCCTGGAGACCTCAGCCACCAAGCCACCTCCCTCATATTGGTGATTCTACAGCTGAGACGATGCTGATAAAAGCCAGTATAATGGAAGGACCCTTCTACCCGATGATTCCAGACACCTATATCTGAGGTGTCTTTTTTCCTAGGCAGGCAAAAAACTTGGCAGTAGAGCAAAAACATATGCTTTCCTTTTCTCTAAGTCATATTTGTGACAATAAAACTAAACTGAAGAAAAAACATTTTTTATCAGAGATATTTAGTACTGCTTTCTTGAGGTAAGGGTATGTGTTGCATATCCTCCTACTTGCAGTAATGATCTCAAGTAGACTTAATGACATCCCAACACCAAATCCTGCCCCACAAACCCCTAGGCCATTACATTCTAGATCATTGTATATAGCCTGTGGAAAAATTACACATAAACATTTTCATTTAATTTCGTACACAAGATAATACATCTGAGCTGGACGTATCACACTGCATTGCACAAGTATGTTTAATAAAGGCATTATTTAAACTTTTGAAAGGACCAAGCCACCTTTTCTGTGATATGTCTTATACACATGATAAAAGGTTAGAAAAAAAAAAAACAACTTAGGAAATAATAAAGGCAAGTATATGTGATAGGGCAGATTTAAGTGCCACAAACTACTCATTGATTATTTATTTTTTGTATGTATGAGGATCGTATTGTTGAGGATATGGTAATAAAAGTATTGCGCACAATGTTTTGGGTGTTAAATTCACTTACCCTGATACTAATCTATCTGAAAATATACAGAGAAAACATGCAAACTCTATAAACTGACACTATGAAACAGGAATAACAACTGTGTGCTACCACTCTGCCTATGTTAAAACATCTGTGTTGAATGTAATAAATTTTAGTCTGATTACACTAAGGTGAATTTGCAATGTTAAAGTGGCCCTAGTCTGTGTGTATGAGTTCACTTTGACTGGAGCCCTGTCCAGAGATTGTTCCTGCCTTGTGTTCTGTGCTTACTGGGATAGGTTTCAACTAGTGCTGGGAGGTATACCGGTTCATACCAAAAAACGTTTTTTATTATTGTTATGATACTGATTTTTCTTATACTGCAACACCAGTTTAAATAGCCTAAACAATGTTCGGAATGTGGCAAAGAAGGGAACTGTTTAAGGAAGGACCTTTTTCACTGCTACACCATTAAACACACATGCAACGCAGTACATCCGTTAGTGGAGGTATTGAGCTGTGAAAATGGACAGAGAACATTCCGAAAACTGAAGCTGTAGCAGACAATAAAATTGAACGTGATGACACAGAAGAACTTTTGCCAAAAAAAGGAGCCATGTCTGTTGCATGGAGATACTTTGGTTTTAAAAGGTCAGATGTGGACCAAACAGCTATTTACTGCAAATGCTTCGAGCTAAAGTTGTCACTGGAGGCAGCAAAATGAACAAATTGCTGCACCACCTTAGCTGCAAAAAGATTGGCACCCTCCACAGGTAAAACTGAAAAAGCTAGAGGACACTTGAGTCAGACGTCACTTGTAGACGCGTTTACTAGCGGTACTGCCTACGACAAAACAAAGCAAGCGGTGGATCGAGATAACTAACGCCATTACAATCCATATAGCTAATGTGTCAGTGGACAGAGATTGTTATTAACAGAAAGTGTAGTTGGTTTACAAAAACATTTACTATTTATTTCTTTTCTAAGACAAGTTCAGTGCAGTACAACATTTGACAAGCACCTATGGATATTTTACTAAGTGTAAATGCCTCTTTGGATGGTTGAAAATATGTTGTTAAAATTATAGTTTAAGTTGTTTGAAAAATTTGTTGAATAAAAAGGTTCTATATTTTTACTGCAACTGTTATGCAATGTGATTCATTCTCTTCATTAGTGCCACCCCCTTGAAAACTATCACTTTATGGGGCCATGCAAACCTGTAGTAATGCTTGTGTGCACATTAAAATGTTTTTTTTGTGCAATGTACAATTCTCATAACAGTGGAATAGGTTATTCTTAGCCAGTTTACTGTAGTAATTGTAGTGGAAAATGTGGCTAACATCCAATTTTGCATGGGAAAAAAATACAGTTGAATACCGTGAAACTGGTATAATTTTGACAAATACTGTGATACAGAATTTTGGTCATACAGACCAGCACTAGTTTCAACTTCACTGCAACCCTACTAGGTTAAAGTGTGTTTGGAAGATGAGTGATGGATAGACTGTGTTTACCCACCAAAATAATGGGGTAAAAGCTTGGAGTATTTGATAAATACCTGAATGACCAAATAAGGACAAATCTTGATCCCTGCAAAGCTTATCTTCTTACAAAGAAGGTGGGACAATTTTTCACTCTGCATGATATTTTGAGTTAGTTGGGTTGTCTGGTGCCTTTTAAATTAACAAAATTTAATCAGCTAGTTGATTATATAAAGTGCATTGACAAGAGGGAGCATCAGCTTTACAATTCTTTTCCTCATACATATGGTCCCACATAATTTAAATCTTCCAAAAAAGTGTTCATCCGGCATTACAGGCAGTTTTAATCATTTGGCATATATAAGAGAGGTCAAGTATTTATGATCTGCAAAAGGTAGATGTTTTGCGCCCTCAAGTCAGTGACCTGAATCTTCCAAGACTGATTTGCTAAAAGTTCATGGTTTCCCAAATCATAAATTTGATCCGTGAATGATAATTTGAAAGAAAAATAAGCACATACTGTAGGTGAAACTTCCTGTTGTCTAGGAATCTTGAGACAAAACCCCCGTTAACTGGATGCACTTTACGTTCCAAAGGCAAATTAGTATCTTTGTAACAATTAATCCATTTTAAGACTAGATCATGAATTTCATAACACAACAGATCCATAAAATTCATGTTTTTAAGTTTTAAAAATACTTTGTGTTAGCCTTTGTGTGGTTTAACTAATATTTCCTACATGTTGCTTCATGTTCTTGTGGGATTGTGAGAATTGACATGTCATCAGTATAAATAAGCCATAAATATCAGGAATATCCTGAAAAGTTTCATTCACAAATGACTGGAAAACTTTGGGAACCTTAGGCAGCTGATATGACCTTGCTAAATAGTAGAAATGCTATTTAGCAGTAGTAAATGCCTGTCTTCTACTCTTCTGAGATGTAGAAAGAAGAAAAAAAGTGTCTCTTACCTCCTTTCCATTTCATTTAACCTTTTTTTTTTTTTTTTGCAGATGCATGCTGATGCAGTCCTTCACTAAATATTTCTGAGATCAAGTTTGGTAAAGTCTGTAGATCCTGTTACTTGATTAAGTGATAACAAAATTGGAATAATTGGTAATTATTCTAAATGGTCATTTGTTTTTATTTATTTATTTTTAAATCTTCTGAAAGTGAATACAATGGCAAGGTAAACTCTCACCTTAGGACAAAAAAACACTCCCCAATAGGTCTTATAAACAGTGTGATCAGTTTTGCAAATTTACTTTGTAGTCATCTATAGCACTGGTTTCTTGCTTTGGCAGTGTATACTTTTTCCTTTTAGGCAGGAGACACCATGTTAACAAGTTTATAGCAAAGTCAGGTTTCATGATTGAATTTTGTCTTCTGTAAAACACCACTTAAATCAGAATACAGAGGAAAGGAGTGACTAACACTGAAGGATGAGTGGAAGAATTTCTTTAAGGTATTGTTTACCATGAACCCTAAGTAACTAGTTCGTTATTTCCCCAATTAAAATGTGTTTTCTGGTTTCAGTAACCAGGGAAACTCCAAAATTAAGCATGGAGTCTCACTATGAATGCCAAAAATGTAAGACTTCTTCAAAATGTAACAGCTTATTTTCTAAATATTATTGTCGAATGCTGCTTTTATTCAGGGCCATAGTAAGTAAAACTCCCTTAGGAAAAGATCCACAGTGAAAAAGTAAAAATGATTAGAATTATAATGGGATGGGCAACCTTTCTTGTGGCTTGTCATCTTAACAGTTATATGTAAAAGAGATCTGTAGCAGAAGTCTGTGGCTGCTGGTCAAAGACCCATCTGCACTTGTTGTGGGAGACCATGCTGTTTTTAAGATTCCTGGAAACGTTATTAGGATATTAAATAACATAGTAGCTTATGTAAAGACCAGCCCTGACAGACACATGCAGGGCACAAGTTCAAAGCACATAGGGCTTTTATTTTCTTTTTCTTCCCTTGTGGAGAATACATTCCCAAACACAATACAACACTCTTCTTTACTTTCTCCTTCTTCTCTATTTTCTTTCTCCCCCACACTCCCAGCAAGCTTTGTCTCCCTCCTCCTGACTCTGGCTCCCGGAGCAGTGGCTTCTTTTATACCTTTTGTAACACACCCAGAAGTACTCCAGGTGCTTGAAGACCTATTTCCGGCAGCACTTCTGGGTGTGACGGAAGAGCTGGGGCCTCATGCATAGAATTCACACTAAAAAATGACGTAAGGACAAAAGCGGAAATGTTCGTACGTACAAAAAAAATACACATGCATAAATCTGTGCGTTCGCCAACTTCCACGTTCTGCTCCTTAAATTCCGGTCAGCGTGAAAAGTAACACACGTGAATGTGCCTGCTGTCCCACCCCATCTCCTCCCAGAATTACACCTCTTTGAACATGCAAATCAATATAAATAGCCCTTAAGCTCAGCGTTTTGTGGAAAGGCAATGGCAAAAGCACGGGAGGAAATAGAAGAATTTCAGCGAATACCAAGTGGAGGCAAGGAAAAACGTACTATTTTGTTGGTTTAAACAGTGGTATAAACAAAAAAAGGAAGTTGATCGAGTGACATAGAGTGTCGGAGAAACTCGAAAGCTCAAGTTCACAAAGTCGCAGAATGCCCGAAATAAAAAAAGTTGTCAGATATTAAAGTCACTGGGAAAAGGCAAGTCGTAGCCCACCGTCTGAGTGTCATATGAAAGCTTATTAGGGAACAGAGGGAAAAAAAAATAGGCACACAGTGGGGAAAAAAAGCACGAAATGTCTATTTTAATCTCTAAATTTCCACTTTAATCATGTAGTTTATTTTGTCATTAAAGTACAACATCATAATCTTCATCTTAGTCGTTTAATTTACTAGTTTCTTAAATCCTATCGTAACTAAAGTATCACGTTAAATGCTTTTTTTTTGTATTTTTTATTTTCTATATGCTCAATGTGTGTGAATCACTACGTTCTTCTTAAATTGGCTTTCTCTTCCTCCGACTGGACACAGAATGCATTACTTTCATAATATTACAGCTCTCTGAATAATTAAAATACTGAGATGTATATGTGATATCATTTTCATGATAATAGGAGTTAAAGCATGTTATCTATACTAATAAAAGGCAAAGCACTCACTCACTCACTCACTCACTGACTCATCACTAATTCTCCAACTTCCCGTGTAGGTAGAAGGCTGAAATTTGGCAGGCTCATTTCTTACAGCTTACAAGTTGGGCAAGTTTCATTTCGAAATTCTACGTGTAATGGTCATAACTGGAACCTATTTTTTCATCCATATACTATAATAGACATCTGCTCGATGGCTGTGGGAGGCAGAGTTACGCCTCCCACGTAATTTAGTGCCTGCCCATATAAGGCCGTCCGTCAGCGGCAATCCAATAGAAACACTGCCGCTAAATATTCACGGGTGAAGGACTGTGCTTATGCAGACGAAGATGAGATGGTCATGGTGGTGTTTGGCACAAACTCAGCGAAACTGCGCAAAAAACTTAAGTGCTGGGTCTTAGCTAACATTAAATACAGCCATGGACATTGCACGAGATGGCACCAGCACAGCTGGGAACCTTCGATGCATGTTCACCGAGCAGCTCACGTGAACTGGCACAGTGCACAGACAAAAAGCAACAGTTCCAAAGAGTGCTGAACAAAAACCGAATTACACAATTGAGAACGCAGCAAAAAAATATGAAGCGTCTGACACATACAAGCATATTCATAAGTGCAACTACTGTGGAAACAAAGCACACGGAGGAAAAAGTCAATGTCCCGCTAAAGGAAGACAGTGTAAAAAAAACCTGTGCATGCAGTGTGTCACGTCTCAGATAAAGAGGAAGACGAGCTGTTTATTGATGCAGTAAGAAACAAATCGATGAATGAAACCAGTTATCTTTACAACGATTGACAAACACGGAATGTGACTTGAACCCAACACATCCTACAAATACGAACCTGATTGAAACAAATAATGATAATCAAATCCTTGATGACAGCAACACTCATAACACTCACAAAACAATTACTGTGTATTGACAATCATGTTAGGTTATATATATATATACATATCCCGATCTACATACTCTCAAATAGACAAACCACACGCCGTGGCGCGTATGTATGTGTATATATATATATATATATATATATATATGTGTATATATATATATATATATATATATATGTGTATATATATATATATATATATATATATGTGTATATATATATATATATATATATGTGTGTGTATATATATATATATATATATATATATATATATATATGTGTATATATATATATATATATATATGTGTATATATATATGTGTATATATATATATATATATATATGTATATATATATATATATATATATATATATATATGTGTATATATATATGTGTATATATAGTGGGATGCAAAAGTTTGGGCAACCTTGTTAATAGTCATTATTTTCCTGTATAAATCGTTGGTTGTTACGATAAAAAATGTCAGTTAAATATATCATAAAGGAGACACACACAGTGATATTTGAGAAGTGAAATGAAGTTTATTGGATTTACAGAAAGTGTGCAATAATTGTTCAAACAAAATCAGGCAGGTGCATAAATTTGGGCACCGTTGTCATTTTATTGATTCCAAAACTTTTAGAACTAATTATTGGAACTCAAATTGGCTTGGTAAGCTCAGTGACCCCTGACCTACATACACAGGTGAATCCTATAATGAGAAAGAGTATTTAAGGGGTCAATTGTAAGTTTCCCTCCTCCTTTAATTTTCTCTGAAGAGTAGACACATGGTGGTCACAAAACAACTCTCAAATGACCTGAAGACAAAGATTGTTCACCATCATGGTTTAGGGAAGGATACAGAAAGCTGTCCCAGAGATTTAAGCTGTCTGTTTCCACAGTTAGGAACATATTGAGGAAATGGAAGACCACAGGCTCAGTTCAAGTTAAGGCTCAAGTGGCAGACCAAGAAAGATTTCGGATAGACAGAAGCGGCGAATGGTGAGAACAGTCAGAGTCAACCCACAGACCAGCACCAAAGACCTACAACATCATCTTGCAGCAGATGGAGTCACTGTGCATCATTCAACCATTCGACGCACTTTACACAAGGAGATGCTGTATGCGAGAGTGATGCAGAGGAAGCCTTTTCTCCGCCCACAGCACAAACAGAGCCGCTTGAGGTATGCTCAAGCACATTTGGACAAGCCAGCTTCATTTTGGAATAAGGTGCTGTGGACTGATGAAACTAAAATTGAGTTATTTGGGCATAACAAGGGGCATTATGCATGGAGGAAAAAGAACACAGCATTCCAAGAAAAACACCTGCTACCTACAGTAAAATATGGTGGTGGTTCCATCATGCTGTGTGGTCAGTGCAGGGACTGGGAATCTTGTCAAAGTTGAGGGACGCATGGATTCCACTCAGTATCAGCAGATTCTGGAGACCAATGTCCAGGAATCAGTGACAAAGCTGAAGCTGCGCCGGGCTGGATCTTTCAACAAGACAACGACCAAACACTGCTCAAAATCCACTAAGGCATTCATGCAGAGGAACAAGTACAACGTTCTGGAATGGCCATCTCAGTCCCCAGACCTGAATATAATTGAAAATCTGTGGTGTGAGTTAAAGAGAGCTGTCCATGCTCAGAAGCCATCAAACCTGAATGAACTAGAGATGTTTTGTAAAGAGGAATGGTCCAAAATACCTTCAACCACAATCCAGACTCTCATTGGAACCTACAGGAAGCGTTTAGAGGCTGTAATTTCTGCAAAAGGCGGATCTACTAAACATTGATTTCATTTCTTTTTTGTGGTGCCCAAATTTATGCACCTGCCTGATTTTGTTTGAACAATTATTGCACACTTTCTGTAAATCCAATAAACTTCATTTCACTTCTCAAATATCACTGTGTGTGTCTCCTATATGATATATTTAACTGACATTTTTTATCGTAACAACCAACGATTTATACAGGAAAATAATGACTATTAACAAGGTTGCCCAAACTTTTGCATCCCACTGTATATGTGTGGAGATATATATATATATATACATACTGCTCAAAAAAATTAAAGGAACACTTTGACAACACATCAGATCTCAATGGGAAAAAGAAATCCTCCTGGATATCTATACTGATATAGACTGGGTAATGTGTTAGGAACGAAAGGATGCCACATCGTTTGATGGAAATGAAAATGATCAACCTACAGAGCCCTGAATTCAAAGACGCCCCAAAAATCAGAGTGAAAAAATTATGTGGCAGGCTAGTCCATTTTGCCAAAATTTAATTGCAGCAACTCAAAATTGTATGCAGCACTTTGTATGGCCCCTGTGTTCTTGTATACATGCCTGACAACATCGGTGCATGCTTCTAATGAGATGACAGATGGTGTTGTGGGGGATCTCCTCCCAGATCTGGACCAGGGCATTACTGAGCTCCTGGACAGTCTGAGGTGCAACCTGGTGGCATTGGATGGACCAAAACATAATGTCCCAGAGGTGTTCTATTGGATTTAGGTCAGGAAAGTGTGGTGGCCAGTCAATGGTATCAATTCCTTCATCCTCCAGGAACTGCCTGCATACTCTCACCACATGAGGCCAGGAATTGTCGTGCACCAGGAGCCACTGTACCAGCGTAGGGTCTGACAATGGGTCCAAGGATTTCATCCTGAATCCTAATGGCAGCCAAGGTGCCTTTGTCAAGCCTGTAGCGGTCTGTGTGACCCTCCATGGATATGCCTCCCCAGACAATCATTAACCCACCACCAAACTGCTCATGCTGAATGATGTTACAGGCAGCATAATGTTCTCCATGGCTTCTCCAGACCCTTTCACTTCTGTCACGTGCTCAGGGTGAACCTGCTCTCATCTGTAAAAAGCACAGGGCACCAGTGGTGCATCTGCCAATTCTGGTATTCTATGGTGAATGCCAATCGAGCTGCATGCTGCTGGGCAGTGAGCTCAGGGCCCATTAGAGGACATGGGGCCCTTGGATCACCCTCATGAAGTCTTTCTGGTTGTTTGGTCAGAGACATTCACACCAGTGGCCTGCTGGAGGTCATTTTGTAGGGCTCTGGCAGTGCTCATCCTGTTCCTCCTTGCCCAAAGGAGCAGATACTGGTCCTGCTGATGAGTTATGGACCTTCTATGGCCCTCTTCAGCTCTCCTAGAGTAACTGCTTTTCTCCTAGAATCTCCTCCATACCGTTGAGACTGTGCAGGGAGACACAGCAAACCTTCTGGCAATGACACGTATTGATGTGCCATCCTGGAGAAGTTGGACTACCTGTGCAACCTCTTTAGGGTCCAGGTATCTCCTCATGCTACCAGTAGTGACACTTACTGTAGCCAAATGCAAAACTAGTGAAGAAACAGTCAGAAAAGATGAGGAGGGAAAAATGTCAGTGGCTTCCACCTGTTAAACCATTCCTTTTTTGGGGGTCATCTCATTGTTGCCCCTCTAGTGCATCTGTTGTTAATTTCATTAACACCACAACAGCTGAAACTGATTAACAACCCCCTCTGCTACTTAACTGACCAGATTTATATCCCATAAGTTTCATTGACTTTATGCTATACTCTGATTAAAAAGTGTTCCTTTAATTCTTTTGAGCAGTATCTATATATGTATGTATGTATGGATGTATGTATGTATGTATGTATATATATGTATGTATGTGTATATATATATATATATATAATATATATATGTATACAGTACAGGCCAAAAGCTTGGACACACCTCCTCATTTAATGTGTTTTCTTTATTTTCATGACCATTTACATTGGTATATTCTCACTGAAGGCATCAAAACTATGAATGAACACATGTGGAGTTATGTACTTAATAAAAAAAGGTGAAATAACTGAAACATGTTGTTTTATGTTCTAGTTTCTTCAAAATAGCCACCCTTTGCTGTAAATACTGCTTTGCACACTCTTGGCATTCTCTCGATGAGCTTCAACAGGTAGTCACCTGAAATGGATTTCACTTCAGAGGTGTGCCTTATCAGGGTTATTTAGTGGAATTTCTTGCTTTATCAATGGGGTTGGGACCAGCAGTTGTGTTGTGCAGAAGTCAGGTTAGTTGGACGATCGTTTATTTTTCAACAATTTTTCTATATAGATATATAGATAGAGATATATAGATATATATAGATATATAGATAGAGATATATATATAGATAGAGATATAGAGATAGATAGATAGAGATATATATATATAGATATATGTTTGTGTGTGTATATATATGTGACAGCAACACTCATAACAGTGACAAAACAATTACATTGACAATCATGTTACGTTATTTTTAAAATGTTTCCTTTTCTTTTTCTTAACTTCTTCAACACACTACTTCTCCGCTGCGAAGCGCGGGTATTTTGCTAGTAGTCAATATAAAAGTCAATGTGTGTATGTATGTTCCAGCATCATGTCCGATCTTCAGGAGAGATTTTCATGAAACTTAGTACACATGTTCCTCATTGGTCTACTAAAAATACTGTAGGGTGGGGGGTAGCATGTTATCATCCAGTTGACACATGGAACGAGCACCAGAGGGCAAACTGGAGTTGAATGTCCCTGTTGATTTTGAAATTAAATAGCATTCTACGTGTGTGTCTGTGTGTGTGTCTGTCCGGCCCGGAAGTGAGACGTAGAGTTGGCGTGAGGACTCCAGCTCTGAGGATACCGCAAGTGATGCCAGTTCACCGGCAAAAGAAAACCTCCCAAGAAAGACAGCCTCTTAGCTGCTAATGCACAAACGATGCAAGCACTTCGGCAACATGAATCCTTCTAGCAGAATGATGCCCAGAGTAGTTCTGACGATTTAAATACTTTCTAGGATCACACAGTTAGTATATACCAGGTGATTTCCAGCATTCTTTATGTTTGAGCAGCACTGCGCCCTTTTGCTTTTCAAATTAAATTAAATTGGCCGTTTCTGAGCATCAACTGGATGATAACATACATACAACACCGCAATACCGCTAGTGCTGTGGCACCATGTCCTCGCATGTTTAATTATTAAAAATATAGATTATTTAAAATGAAGTTAAAATTTTATCCGTATAATGTAATAAGCAAATTTTGCTGCACTTCATCTTGAAAATGATATCATCATCATATGTAAATACGCGCTTTATAAAGTGGCACAGGTTGTGCAATATAACTGTAGTGCAAGTTTAAAGTGAGGTGATTGTACTTATAAGTACAAACAGTTCTACAAGGAGCACTTGATGGACCGTTTGATTGCGTTTATAGTTCTTGGGATGAAACTGTTTCTGAATCGCGAAGTCGGTACAGGAAAGGCTCTAAAGCATTTGCCATTTGAGAGCAGTTCAAATAGACAGCATGGCTGAGGCAGCATGGGCTTGATGCTGTATACCGATAATTCTCTTTCCAATCAGCTGCTGTAGATCTGTGATTCCACACTCGGATACAGTGATATTAATACTCCGAGTGGTGCAGTTAGAGTAGTATGGAAAAAGATGATCCGCTGTGGCGACCCCTAACGGGAGCAGCTGAAAGAAGAAGAACAAGGTGCAGTAAGAGTAACACTGCTAAAGCAGCTAATGTATTTGGAATACTTTGGCTATTCCATGGACCATTATATTGTTACATGTTAATTACCATCCGATGCCATAAACTAATAAACAATATGCAGTTAGTTTCAGTGTATATGGTAAAGCCATGTCAGGGTGTGGATCTAAAAAAGAAAGGGTAACCACACATGAACAGAAGCACTGCTTTGACGCTGGGTGCCACCAGTTTACAAAGTTGAGCAGAGAACTTGTGTATGCCAGGGTTTTAGCTAGCGTGAAAATGTGCGTGGCTTTATGCCAAATTTAGGTTTTATACATCACGATGGAAACGTTCATACGCAACATTTTTGTGCCTATGCACCATTTATACGCGAGGCCCCTGCTCTGTAGGGCTGAGCAGCAGCTACAGCACCCCTTCGTGGCGCCCACAGATCCCAACAGGGCTGCACCAAACTCCAACTCCCATGAAGCCCTGCGGGAGTCCTAGGCACCACTGCAGCCCAGGGGGACTACCATCTAATGTTCCAGGGGAGGTACTATCCTGATCAGGCTTGCTCCCCTGGTCCTTACAAGGGAGAGGTATCCAATACACATTGACCTATTGGAGAGCAGATAATGCCTCTGATTACCGTTGCAAGTTACTAAATTCTGACACCTATTGTTGGAACAAGGCCGATATTTCATTAACTTGCTTTTGTATAAACTTTTGAACTTATTCAGCTGAGAACTCATTTAATTTCAAGATCACTTAAAGTGTTATGCTGTTCCAAGATTGTGCTACCTCATAGAAATTGACAGATTTGAGGATTGTGATCAGGAATTGCATTACAACAAAAAGCTGAAGTTAATATAGGTTGTGGGCAAAAGCCAAGAAAACAAAAGACAATGACACAAAGCCTACAAGTTAATCAGTAATCAAATTCACTGAAACATTTACCAAGAAGTCTTTACCCTAAAAATCTACAAAAGCAGCACTAATTACAACTCAGTAGCTTTTTTTCAAATCCAAAATCTTGGATGCCATGAACAGCATGTCACCATCTTTAACATAACTCACACAAGGTGGGTAATGCATTACTAACAAATGAGTCTCCTGATCTGAAAATAAAAAAAAAAAGATGGCTCCTGTTAGCAAAACAGAAAATAAACGTGTTGTTAGAAAAATAAAGCTGATGAAAGTCATTGCAATTAGTAAAACAGAGTACAAAATCAACAGTGTAAAGTTCTAACCTGGGGTTTACTTCTATGATGTACTTCTCAATAACTTTGAGTGGAATCTCTTCCATGCATTTTCAAGCTTGTTTGCAGTATCTCCAAAAACAAATTCTCAAAACCCTACTGCAATGTGTAGGTTTTCTATCACTGCCTCCTCAAATCCAAGGTTCT
This sequence comes from Polypterus senegalus, assembly GCF_016835505.1. NCBI lineage: Eukaryota > Metazoa > Chordata > Cladistia > Polypteriformes > Polypteridae > Polypterus > Polypterus senegalus. The sequence goes on from NC_053158.1 coordinate 117,303,651, forward strand.
AAATGATCTGTGGTCTCTTGCAAATGTTGGCCTCTTGGAAACTTGCATTACACAGCAGTGATATTGCATAGATTTCATGTAAACAATTCTTGGGTGAAACTATTTAAACACATTTTCGGAATTTTAATTGGGATTTTAAGTTTTTAAAGTAAGTAAATTAGCTTTATTCTAAATGACAATAAGGGTACTGTTACTTTCAAATACTTTACTTTCAACTCTTTTCCTTGGGTATGTCTTTTAAGCATGGGTGCTATTTTATTAAATTTTATCACCCTCCTTATTTCTTGGATCGTGATATTTTGAATGTACATTTTTCCCTCATTCCATTTTTCTGCCTAAAAGCCCCCATCTTTATGAAAATGTTTTGTCTAATAATTTATTGTGAATCTTTGTTTTCGCAACCACCAAAACGCTATAAGACTTATCATTATTTTGTTCACTGCAGTGGGTTGGCACCCTGCTCAGGATTGGTTCCTGCCTTGTGCCCTGTATTGGCTGGGATTGGCTCCAGCAGACCCCCGTGACCTTGTGTTCGGATTCAGCGGGTTGGAAAATGGATGGATGGATTATTTTGTTCATTTATTAGTTTTTTGTGCATGTTATTTTTTATTTTCATGACATCAACATGCCATCATTTCATTTTTTTTGTTTTAGATTGCCGTTAACATTTTTTTCACTCCCTTATTCTTCTGGGGAAAAAATAGATTAAGTTCAAACTGTTTAGAAGCCTCATTTGGAAACAAAATCTAGACATGTTAGCTTGGGTTGATAGTGTGGCAGCTGAAAACCTTAGCTCTGTTCTTCCCTGAGAAATTGAAGTGTCTAAAATATAAACAAAGGGTTCCTTCTATCTTTGGGAATCCTATTAGCAGTGACTTGCTGGAATATACCACACTTATATTAAAACTTCAGATTGTGAATGTTGATCATGAAAATGTAAAATTTTTGGTATACTGTGCACCACCTTGGTTAATTTTAGGTTCTCCCAGGCTTATGTTTCAGAATTCTGATATAACTGATCTCTTTAAAAAATAGAATCTTAAGAATGCTGTTTTGGCAAATGCTTACAAAAAAATAATACCACCTTGTATACAGTGTAGATTTGTTGAAAATATGGTATTAGAATTTAGCGACTTCCCTGAAGTTTTTAGTTAGAAACAAGTCACTAGAATTACCACCCTATGGGGAGTATGGCTTTGTTCTTCTTCCTTACTGACTATATTGAGCTTAGAAAGATCATCTTTAATAATTATCTTTTCTTGTTTATCTTGTCACTGCTTAACACTAGAATTACCAAAACCTATGAAAAAACTCGTAATCCTGGCCCACCTTAAATCCGTTCGCACCTCTCCATGAGCGTCTTTTGTTTTGTAAATGTGTCGATAAGCGCAAGCAGCCTGCTATCCCATCCCCCGCACCGCCACAGAAGGGCAAAAAGCTCTCCCAGCTCAAGCCTTCTTTATCTGGAGGTGAGGTACCAGGAGCTGTATAGAGTAAATAATATATCGTTTTTTGGAATACATGCATTTCATATGTGTTCCGTGTCTACAAAGATCCATCTATGTAACTGTAGGATGACAGGAAATGCAAGAAATGTTGAACACATACCTAAAAGACAAACATTTTTCTTGTTTTAGCACTAACGACAAAATTTTGACATGACGTGTATAATGTGTGAAGACTGATGTCCAAAAACACAAAACAGGTGTGCTTTTATTCAAGACTATAACTGAAGAAAAAGAAATCAGGTTAGTGTACTTCGCAGTCATGACTGCTTTGGTAGTGTAGCAGTAAGAACTGGTGACTCATAATGAAGAGGCCTTTCTGTGTTCCAAAATAAATGTTTTGAGTAGTGAGTTACTCTTATTATTACTATTATGCAATAAAAACATACATTTAATTTGGGTCTGTAACAGCCGGTGTAAATGTATGGTACTTGTAAAGGTTTAGCTTTTTTTTTTTTTTTTTTAAATTCAGTTTTATCTGTCAGCCACGTTCACACTCCTCCGATCTGACACTGCTGTTTTCAAATAAAGATGTGCTATAACAGAGGTGAACTCAGATGAGGATGAGTGTTCTAAATTAGAGAAAGAGAACAGAAGCCCTCCCCGCAAGAAACATCCACTCACATATAAGAACAACGCAGCTACACCAGGCATAAAATCGAAAGATGGCAGCGTTTGGATGGAGCAACAGGTTGTTCATCATTCTGCCAGTCAGTTTGCCCCACACCTGTCCTTCAACGAAACAGTACAGCTTACAGAGCTCGCCAAGGTATTGTGCAAAGTCCAGTTTGTGATTATGTTTTGTGATGGTCTTTATATTAAACATTTATTGTTACTTATTATCACACACATGTGCATGGGAGGCAGGTAGAGGACTTGAATGAGGGTAATTTCAAGCCAGACCGGGATGGGGCAGCCATTCACGGGAAATTCTACCTGGCCCTGATGATGTCAATTCTGGTTCTGACATCTTTGACATCACTTTCGGGTCCGAGCCTATGGATAAAGACCCTTCCAGTTTTGGCTCCTTTGATGTCATTTCCTATATTGGCCTTTTAAAGCCACTGCCTTTCCCCTATCCTCTCAGTTCTGTTTTGGACTCCGATTTGTGCACATCAGGGCTATCCTTTTATTCAATTTTGCAGCCAGGAAACAATAAATGGGTGGCTGCCCCAAACCTTGCTATGGCTCTTTGTTGAGTTTGTGACATTATATAAAAGCCAGATCGAATGTTATTTTATGTTGATTTATTTACTTATCTTCCTACAGCATAAAGTCACAAGTAAACTGCAGAGCTTCCGCTGTTGGATGGACACTGGCATGCTGACACAGTACATGTGTACTAAAGTGACTTTAGCTGCAGGTGGAAGCTCCACGCAACTGTTATGTTTCTGCCTTTGTCCAGAAATGGTGTCATAAGCTTTATGATCTTAGTCTTGGAAAGTCTTTCTCCCGTGTGGCTACTGGGATCTTTTTCATGAATAAGATCAAACACAGTTGTGTAGGGTTTTCTTATAAGAAGCGACAACAAAGTTCCTTTGCAAGGTGAGCCATGAACATTATTCTTTTCTCTTTTACAAAACAAAAGACGTTGAATGGAGAGGTGCAAATGAATTTAAGGTGGGCCGGGATTGCAAGTTTTCTTCGTAGGCTTTGGTAATTCTAGTGTTAAGCAGGTAACTGGTTGATCAATTTTTACTCAAGTGCTTAAAATTTTGTCAGAATTAGAAAAAGTGACATGTGGGAAGTTACTTTCAATACAGCCATTGCTAGTTATGAATATCTTGATAATGGAGAAGATATGGAGTCTGTAGCTGTAGCAGCCACAAGCACCACAAAATGTGCTAAATTCTGTGTCTAGGGCTGAAGTGATTATTCAACATTGTTGAGATTTGTCAATCATTTTATTATTGTCAACTTTATTTCTATTGTTAATAATATTGATATGTGGGCAGCAAGAATGACTGATACATATTGTACTGGTATTGTTGGTGTATTTTAAGTATTACGTTTGCCTGGGGAAAAAAATCTTGAGTGAAAACAGAAGTCAAGTGACATCATCATACACTTTTAAGCATGGTTTAATTAAGAATTTAAACAGGTTTATATTTTTTTTGTGATCCCAAGACACAGACATCTTATTGTATCATGCTCTGTTAAACATACACTGCAAATGGCATTAGCATAAACATCTTATTGTTATATTTTTGCTTTTAGAAATAATATAGGACAGACGTGGCAAAGAACAAGAGATTAAGTAGCTCTTGAAGACCGCTTTCTTTTTTTCCCCCAAATTAAATAGTATTTTCTCCCAATAACTTATAATTATTTTTAGGCTTCTTACCTTGCACTGGGTTATTAGCTGTGTCCTCTTTTAGAAGGTCTCATATGGTTACTATCATCTCCATGAAGAAAGCATGTTGCATTAAGACTTCCTATGCGGCTGAATTCTATAATTTTTCCATGTCTGCCTTTTATGAAGATGTGAAGAGATTTATCCAGGACCAAATCACGACTTCAGCGATCTCCTTTCGACAAAAGCTGGCTATAATCCATTGCAACCTAGCCGAAGTTAAAGATGTAGAAAAGAAGTTCATGATAGAATTTGGAATCTTGCTAAATATAGTGAACCGCCATGAAAATAAAATACAAGTATTGAAATGCCAAGTTGGAAATCTCCTATTTAACTCAATGGATTTAGAGGACAGGAACCAAATAATATTTGACGCCTCGGCATTAGGGAAAATACTCAGATAAGAGATCCAAAAGAGTTTGTGGAGAATCTGTGGACAAAAGTGTTTACCAATTTGAAAGTTTTTTTCTGACTCATTATAAGATGTTACAGGATTCACACTCCTCACAGTGACTTGTTGTAAGACTCCCTATAATGCCGTTTCTTAATTAACTGTTCCTCAGGCCAGAAAATACACTAGTTTATCCTTTAAAGGTCAATGAGTTAATATTTTCTCAGAAATCAGTCCTTCCACAGAGCAAGCATGAAAGGCTATGAGCCCAGTCCTGAGATTGCCATGCAGTGCAGTGTTCCAGCTGTTTCTTCTGTACCCTGCAAGTCTAAAACTGTCACACAGATTGGATTATGTGATATTTGATGATTCAAAAAAGCAGTGGAACCCACAGACACATGATTTCTATGCTACTGCTGTTTTCTCTTCCTAACAGACTTTTCTTCCGGAGTTATACACAATGTCCTGCACCCTTCCAGCTCAAGCCATTTTCTGCTCTGACTCTACTATATTCTTTAATCTTTGTATCAAGACAGTTTAAGTCCTCTTTGTTTCTTAGTGGTTATGCTTTCAATTATTGACTGACATGCCTTGTTTCATTTTTGTTAAGGGGTGTTTACTAGCGATTCAATGGAAAAGATCTGTTATGGTCACTTTATAAAACTGATGGGTTACTGTGGTAGTCTCCATACTGCTTCATGGTGGTTTGGTCTTCAGGAACCGCATTCAGCAAATGCATAACTCTGGACCTAGTCTTCATCAGATTGTTATTTTTCACTTATATAATTTTTCTTTTTCACTTATATAATTTTTCAGTCATTCATGCATTTGGGTTCCATTTGCCTTGATACCATATTGTTATTATTTTCCAGTTTGCTTGGATGTGTATTCTAAAAAAATTTGGGATTTATCTTCAGGTGCTTTTTGGAGGGATTAAGGTGTTATTTATTATTGTTCTGCTTAGTTTTGTTTCATGGCGGGATTATGGGTGGGTCTATTGTGAGGAACCCTCTGAGTTTGCTTAGCCGAAAATGAGTGTGCAGCAGTCCAACTGTGTTACTCCTTGCTATTTTTTCCACATGCGCTTATATTATTTCACCTTTTAGTCTAGTAGTTAACCTGTCTCTTTTTGGAATGTTTGGGGTCAGTTCTGATGTCAAAAGAACTGTTGTCCTTTATTTTCTTTAGCATAATAAAATAGCACCTTTCTACAAAAATCTAAACTTCTTAGTAAGGATGTCCATCGACTTATTAATAGACATGTAGCAGCATCCTACTCCACAAGTTCTTGCAAATGCTGTGTAACTATTATGGTGAGATGTAATTTACAGATTAAAACCATTGATTCAGGTTCAGATTCTTTAGGAAGATCATGCAATCTTCTCACTAAGATTGGTGGTAATTAATTGCTTTATGCTGAAGCTATGGACTTACCACTTTCCAGCAGAGGTGGGTAGAGTAGCCAAAAATTGTACTCAAGTAAGAGTAACGTTACTTCAAAATAATATTACTCAAGTAGAAGTAAAAAGTAGTCATCCAAAAAATTACTAAAGTAAGAGTAAAAAAGCACTTGGTAAAAAGACTACTCAAGTAACTGTTTGATCATAATAAATTATTTATTTTTTAGAAATGTAATAAGACAGACAAAAATATAAAATAATGTGCACATTCTGCTATTTCCAAATAATAAAATAAAAAATGAGTAAAAATAAATAACATCTTTACAAAATAAAGATGCACAAATAACACAAAGTTCCAAATCTCAGTTTTTCACAACAAAGCTTTTGAAGCCAATACCTACTGTGGGTAACATGTATGTTTGAACAGTGCAAACTACTTACAGTGACAAGATATACTGTACACCAGGGGTTCCTGATACCGGTAGATCGGAAAGGTAGTGCAGGTAGATTGTGTTGCATTCAAAACTTTTATTTTTTAAATGTTAGTCTATCATATATCCTTCGTTTGGCATTTGCCACTTGATTGACATACAGGGCAACCAGTCTGAGATCTCTTTTCTTCTAACACACTGGTCATCCCGCACGCACGATCAAACGTGCAAGCTACTGCAAAACTCCAGCTATCTAAGTGATCTAGTTATCCTTTTTTTTAGCCAATTTATATCGACTAAAGAAGGGATTTAAAAAAAAGTTTGTTGGTTATGGAATGGAGGTGGAATTGGAAGAGGATTTTTTTTCTCTCCCAAAGTCCGAATCAAAGTGCATTTGTCTGATCTGTCAATGTATCATTGCTATTCTAAAGAAGGAAAATGTGGAAAGGTACTTTCGAACTGTTCATAAAAACTACGAAACTGACTTCCTTCAGAAAAGCGATCTGAGAAAGAGAAAGGAGAGGGAACTAAAATCGCAGTTAATCAGACAGCCGTCATTTTTCACTCGGCTGAATTCAAAAGCAAAGGCAGACACACAGAAGCATTGTTCTGGGTGAGTCACTCAATCATTAAGCATAAGAAATCCTTCCAAGATGGAGATATGATAAAAGATGCCTTTGTTGAGGAAAATGGCTAGGCAGAAACTCCTGCTGAGATTTCAAAACCCCTGGCCGGAGAAAAAGGAGTTTAAACATGCAGAATACAGGCAACTTACTAACGATCAATGGTTGCTAGACTTGGCATTTTTTTCTGATCTGACCAACATGTTGAATGAGCATGGTCAATATGATTAGCTCAATTAATGCTTTCAAACAAAAAATGCAACATCTGTCCTCAAAGCTGCAGCGCCTTGATTTTGGGAATAGTGGAACCTCGGTTCACATACAACTTGGTTCACGACCAAAAAGTTTGCCAAATTTTTGACTTGGTTCACAACCACACACTCGGTATACGAGCAAGCCAGTTTCCCTTTCGGTTTGTGTACGCCGATGATTTCCGCATTGTTCTCGGTCAGACTGCCTGCCTGCAGCTGAGAGAGAGAGAGACAGAGAGAGAGAAATAGAGCTAGCCAAGTGCCTGCTGGGGAGGGGGAGGGGGAGATTGCTGCACGTGTTTGCCTGCCTATCTGCCTGCCTGCCTGCGAACCATCCCACCAACTCCACCCCCCGGCACAGGCAGGCAGGCTGGGAGAGAAAGAGAGAGAGAGAAAGCGAGCGAGCCGCGTGCCTGCCTGGCTTTTTCATTTAAGCAGAGCCGCTCCCTGTTCATTGTTCTCAGTCAGACGTGCATGCTTTACCTGCACTCTCTTTGTGCTCTACAGTATTTTGTGTGCTTTTGCAGTTAACTATGGCTTCTAAGCAAGTGAAGAGTGGTGAGAAGAAAGTTTTGAAGAAAATTGAAATCGACATGAAGAAAGAAATTACAAGAGGTGGAAAAACTGTTCACCAGTTTACTCATTTACCAATTTGAGAACCCTTGTGCTTTCAAGCAGCATAATGTAAACAAAGTCAGACTGCCAGTAATGTGGAGGGCAAACACGAAGGGTTGGGTCACAAGGAGTTTCTTTTTGGAATGGCTGCATGAGGCTTTCGCTCCCACCAGCTAAACAGCTAAAAACACCAGAAACCCAAGAAATCACAAGAGAGAAAACACTTCATGCCAGAACTCAACTCATGCAAGGTTAGTTTTCTTGATGGTTTTTGTATTCTGGATTTTTCAAAAGTTAATTTTTCAGTTCGTACCGTGAATTGTTGCAATGTTACTTTTCTCTTTTTTCAAATGTCCGCTTTTTTCCCTGTGCTTAAAACTTATTTTAAAAAAAGTGTTTACAGCGATCAAGCTGTAAGGCTATTAGCATGAACTCCTGCAATGTTTTTTGGTTGCTTGTGGTTGGTTTTTAAATTAAAGTTCGGATTTGTTCAAATGTTCCCCTCTGTTGAGAGAGAGAGAGAGAGAGAGCGCGAGCGCGAGCGAGCAAGCTCAGAGAGAGAGTGAGGGCGTGCTGCTGACAGAGGTGGGAAGGGGGTGTGCGCTACAGAGAGAGAAAGCAAGCGCGTGCTGCTGACGGGGGGGATGTGTGTGTGTGTGCTACAGAGAAAGAGAGCACAAGCGAGCGCGTGCCGCTGACAAAGGGGGGGGCTGACAGTGGGGGGGTGCGCTACAGAGAGAGAAAGCGGGCGCGTGCTGCTGACGGGGGGTGTGTGTGTGCTACAGAGAAAGAGAGAGCACGAACGAGCGCGTGCTGCTGACAACGGGGGGGCTGACAGTGGGGGGGGTTTGCTACAGAGAGAGAGAGAGAGAGAGAGAGAGAAAGAGAGCCTGCTCGTGTAGCTGAGCAGGAAGCCTGGGTGTTTTGTGTCAGTGTTATTCAATGTTTTTACATTAGTTTACTATTACACTGTGCATTCTATGGTGTAATTAACTATACTGTATGTGTGCTTAATCTTTACATATATTTACATATTTACTTACAGTTTGTACAGTCTGGAACGGATTAATTGTATTTACATACAATCCTATGGGGGGAAATTGCTTCGGTTCAAGACCATCTCGGTCGTGAATTATGGTCGTGAACCGAGGTTCCACTGTATTCAAAACCTCGCATCAGAGCTGGAGACGCAATGGAAGGCGTGTGCGCAACTTGACAGCATACGCTACACATAGCAGATTGAAAATTGTCTATCAGACTTTATCTAATGGAAAAAAAGTAACGATTCGAATGTTGCCCAATGTAGCAGAGTAAGAGTAGAGTTTCTTCTTCACAAATGTACTCAAGTAAAAGTAAAAAGTACGGTGCAGCTAAATTACTCTTAAAAGTATAATTTTTTTAAAAGAGTTACTCAAGTAAATGTAACAGAGTAAATATAACTCGTTACTACCCACCTCTGCTTTCCAGCTATCATTTTGGGTATGTCTGATTAAACAAATTATTCACTTTAAAGGCTTTTAAGTAATTGTAGCCATTAACTTGAATGTTTTAATGAATCCTTTTTTATGTGAATACCCCCTGCTTTGTTCCAATCGCTTACCTTGTTCCACCCAGACTCTATGCAAATTTGCCACTGTCTTAAACCACATTGATTTCTTTCGTGTAACCCCTCTGCCAAAGAATATTCTTTTTAATTTGCACAGCACTATTCGGAGTCTAGATTAGATTTAACTTTCATCTCAATTGCTCTCCCCTGCTGTCACAAATGCCAGTATTTCTAGTTTGCTTGGTGACCACAAATGTATTATTTTCTAACTCTCCTTTGGTTGCAACCTTATGCTTCTTACTGGAGCATTAACTTTGCTGTACTCATTTAAAAAAATATATATCTTTAAATGCTGGTTCTGTGGATGACCCTGTCTTTGTTTGGTTAGCTATAAAAGACGCCATTTGCAGTCTCACTAGAAGTTATACTGCCTTTCAAACCCAAAACATAGACACAAAATAAATAAACTTGAAGCAAGCTTATCATCTTTAGAGTGTGCATGCCCCTGTGTTATTGATCCTAAACATGACTTATTAATAATTAGTGCAAGGCAAGATTTAAATTCACTGCTTTTCTCAAAAGACTGAATTTGAAATTCAGTACACGAGGGCTAGATATTATGTATTGGGAACTAAGCTAGATTACTAGTAAACTAGTAGATTATTAGCATTTAGACTTTGGAAATGTGACAAATCAGGGCTTTCTGCTAACAAACTTCATAAGATGAATAAGTGTTTTTTTCCGTCAGTACATTGGTATTATTGATCTTATAATCCTTATACAGTTGTTTTTTCATTTGTAAGCTTCTTTTTTTATCTCTTTATTAACCCACTGTGGAGTTGTTTTTTTAATTTCCGACTAATTCCAAATTTCAGTATGTACCAGTCCTGCATTACATGTAAAATGTTTTTAAACCTTTAACACTGCTTATCTACTTCTCTGCACTTAAAAGCTTATCCCAGTCTATCCTCGTCTCATTTGGTCAAAATATTCCCTATCAAAGTAAAAAAAAATAACAGTTTTAGTAATTGCATACATTCTCTTCCAAAACAATGAGAACTGTTTCATATTATGGTTAATAGACCTTAATGATTCAATCACCTCTACACCCTTAGTTCTGTCCTGATTATTACAAAGTACTAAATCCAGACAGGCTTTACCAAACATTGGTGCTTTAATGTACTGTGTTTAAACAAAAAACTTTGGGGAAAAAAAAATTGATTACTTACGATACAATACAATTCATTTTTTGTATAGCCCAAAATCACACAAGAAATGGGCTTTAACTGGCCCTGATTTTTGACATTCCCCTAGTCCTGACTCTATAAGAAGACAAGGAAAAACTCCCAGAAAAGTGCTGTAGGGAAAAAATGGAAGAAACCTTAGGAAAGGCAGTTCAAAGAAAGAGCCCCTATCCAGGTAGGCTGGGCATGCAGTGGGTATGAAAAAGAAGGGGGTAAATACAATACAATACACAGAACAGAACACAAGTAATCCTCAATGTAATATTTCTGTTGCACTATTATATTTTAAGTACAGAGCAGAATTCAACAAACATCAAATAAGCACTTTCATAAAAGGCAGAAGTATAACAAAACAAGTGCGCTTTTATTCAAGACTATAACCGAAGAAAAAGAAATCGTGTTAATGTGCTTTGTTGTCACAACTGCTTTGGTAGTACAGCTGTAAGAACTGCTGATTCATAATCAAGAGGTCGCGGGTCCAAGCCTTGCCACTTCCCAGAATAAACGTTTTGAGTAGTGAGCTACTTTTATTGTTACTATTATACAATATAAACATATTTTTAATTTGAGTCTGTAACTGCCAGTGTAAATGTATGGTACTTGTAAAAGTTGTTTTTTTTTTTATTCAGTTTTATTCTCTCAGTCGCATTCACATTGCACCGATCTAACACTGCTGTTTTCAAATAAAGACATGCTATAACAGAGATAAACTGAGATGAGGATGAGGGTTCTACATTGGAGAAAGAGAACAGAAGCCCTACCTGCAAGAAACGTCCACTCACATATAAGAACAACGCAGCTGCACAAGCCGTAAAGGCAAAAGATGGCACCATTTGGATGCAGCAAGAGATCTGACGTCCTCTTGACAGTCAGTCTGCCCTATACCACACTACAAAAAAAAAAGCACAGCTTACAGGGCTTGCCAATGTGCCGTGAAAAACCCAGATTGTGATTCTTTTGTGATTGTCTTTATATAAAAATACTAGTGGCACCAAGCCCCCTGGCGCCTTCGGCACCCAATCCCCAGTTGCAGCCAGAATATTAGTAAAATCTGTAAATGTGCAAAAGAAAATGTATTTATTGGAGTCAAAACTATGAAATTATTTAAATATGTAAAAGAAAAATGAATTATTATTTAACGGAGTAAAAATCATGAAATGAGAATAAAATATTTACTGTCTTACCGATTGGAGTATTCCTGTTAAACTGAGGTCCACTATGATCGATGTGTATTTATAAGAGACTAAATAAACAATCCATTTGTTTTAACTGACATTCTTATAGATAAAAAAAAAACTTTTCTTTAAAAAAGTTACTCATTTAAATAACAGGAGTAAATCACGTGAAAGCTAAAATGGTATGCAATGGGTCATCGTAACTCGACCTTCAGCTAAATCGCCTAAATACAAACATTGGTGTTATGAATAGATAATTTGTAATTAATAGTTTGTTCCTGTGAAAGAAAATTTACTCAATCAAAAATAAAAACCACGAGTTTCTTGATACTAAAAACCACGACTTTCTTGATATTTTAGTTTAGAATTTAAAAAAGAAATTAGAAACTGAAAATCTAAGATCACATTCAAGTTCGACACATTGTGAAAAGAATGATACCAAACATATATATGTAGGTTTTAAATTAAGCCCAATTTAAAGTGTGACAATTAACATGACATAAAAAGTCACATAAAATCGTTGTACTTTTAAGCTTAGAATTTTATATATATATATATAAAGTATATACTGTGTATATATATATATATATATATACTGTATATATATATATATATATATATATATATAGTATATATATATATATATATATATAGTAATATATATATATATATATATAGTATATATATATATATATATATATATATATATATATATATATATATATATATATATATATATATATATATATATATATAGTATATATATATATATATATATATATTGAGTAGATTTATGTTACTTATGTAAAAGCCAAATCAAATGTTATTTACTTTGGTTTATTTATTAATCTTCCTACAGCGTAAAGTCACAAGTAGACTGCAGAGCTTCCTCTGTTTGATCGACACGGGCATGCTCACAAACTACACAGGAGGATGGCCCAGCACAGAAGGAGTAACACCTCAGGCCCAGAATCAGCAGTGTACCTCCATTTAAAGGACAAAGGACAGTTATTTGAGAACATTAACGTCTAGATTTTGGATAGAGAAGAGAAGTGGTTTGAGAGAGGGATTGGAAGCTTTGCATGAGCAAATCAACAACCCTTCACTCAACAGAGTTGGAGGGCTTAGGCATAACTTGTCTTCAATTTACCATGCTGCCCTTTCATCCATCCCCAGGAAAATCAGGCCTAATTCACAACTCCACCAGGTGGACCACTCTTAACGACCCACTCTATGGGGGTAGGAGGGGGTATTAAAAGGTGTGACGGTTACATCTATCCAAACCTCCCCCTTCCTTTGTAGTACTCAACGAGCCTATTCAGGGCAGGTGTGAAGTTACACTAACCTGGAGGATAAAATTGTGGTCTCTAATAACATTCCTCAGACTGAAGAAGCTGCTTGTATGAGCAGTGAAACATATCTACCTAACAGGAAACAAGTCCAGTTGCCATGACTCCGCTACCAAATAATTTCATCTGGATGACTGAGAATCTTCACAAACTCACAAACTATATGTGTACTGAAGTGACTTCAGCTGCAGGTGGAAGCTCCATGCAACAGTTGTTATAGTTCTACCTTTGTCCAGAAATGGTTTTATAAGCTTCATTACCTTAGTCACGGAAAGTATTTCTCCCATGGTGCGACTGGGATCTTTTCCTAAATCGGATCAAACACAGTTGTGTACGGTGTGACAGGAGCTTCCACCTGCAGCTGAAGTCACTTTAATACACATGTACTGTGTCAGCATGCCCGTGTCGATAAAGCACACTAAGCTCTGTAGTCTACTTGTGACTTTATGCTGTAGGAAGATAAGTAAACAAATCAAGGTAAATAACATTCAGTTTGACTTTTGCCGTCACAGTACTTTGTATATAAAAGTGCGACAGAAGGTTCCACCTGCAGCTATAGACTCTTCAGTACACGAGGCGACTCTCCATGCTAGTGTTTAGATCTGTATGTGCCCAAAAAAAGAAGTCTGACTGCATTCTTGTACAATTGCTCGCGTGCTGAAGTGGCAGCAGGCACTTTTCGTGGCATTACACATGTAATTTGAGAGCATGCCCTTGTCAATCAAACACAGGAAGCTCTGCAGCCTATTTGTGACTTTACACTGTAGGAAGATAAGTAAATAAATCAAGGTAAATAACATTCAATCTGGCTTTTATATAAGTAACATATAAATGTTCCTTATGTAAAGACCGTCACAAAATATAATCAGAAACATGATACCTTGGTGAGATTTGTAAGCCCTGCTATTTCGTTGAAGGACAGGTGGGGGCGGACTGAATGGCAGGATGACGCCGGACCTCTTGCTGCATCCAATTGGTGCCATCTTTGGCCTTTACGCCTGGTGCAGCTGTGTTGTTCTTATATGTGAGTGGGCTTTTCTTGTCAGGAGGGCTTCTGTTCTCTTTCTCTGATGTAGAACCCACGTCCTCATCTGAGTTCACTTCTGTTATAGCATTTCTAAATTTGCAAACAGCAGTCTCAGATTGGGGCGAGCGTAAACGCAACTGAGAGAACAAAACTGAATATAAATAAAAAAGGCTAACCTTTACAAGTACCATACATTCACACTGGCTATTATAGACTCAAATCAAAAAAGCATTGACAAAGAAGTTGTGACAATGAAGTACACTAACCCATTTTATTTTTCTTCAGTTATAGTCTTGAATAAAAGCGCACTTTTTCTGTTATATTTGTACCTTTTGTGAAAGTGCTGATTTGATATTTGGACTTCACTCTTCACACATTATACATTTCATGCCAAAATTTTGTTGTTAGTACTAAAACAGGAAAAAAAGTGTCACTTTTAGGTATGTGTTCAACATTTCTTGCATTACCTATCATCCTACACTTACATAGATCTTTGTAGACACAGCACACACATAAAATACATGTTTTCCAAATAACAATATATTTTTTGGCCAATACAACTCTAGGTGCTACCTCACTCCCTGATAAACAAGGCTTGAGCTGGGAGAGGTTTTTGCCGTTTTTGTGGCGGTGGTAGGATGGGATAAGAGGCTGCTTGCTGACTTTACACTTACAAGACAAAAGAGGCTAACGGAGAGATGCAAACAGATTTAAGTTTGTTAAGGTTATGAGTTTTTTTTTGTAGGCTTCGGTAATTCTAGTGTTAAGGAATTATATGTTAAAAGGAGGATTTTGAAATCTGCCCTAAACTTAACCAGGAGCCAGTGTAAGTATTTAAGAACTGGAGTTATGTGTTTGTATTTTGTTTCTCTTATAATAATTCTTGCAGTAGCATTTTGGATTAACTTGAAGCTGTATAAAGAACAGTTTGAACATCCAGTGAAATGCAGTAGTCAATCCTACTAAAAATAAATACATGAATTAATTTCTCAGAATCTTGCTTATTTAGAAAACACCTTATTTTCCCAAAAGTTTTAAGATGGAAGAAACATGATTTAGACAAGTTTGAAATGTGCGCTTTAAATGACATGCTAGAATCAAAGATAACTCTAAGGCTGGGTTTATACTTAACGCGACGCGATACATGCTGCAGCAGACACTCCTGCTACGCAAGTGTTTTACTGTTTATACTTGCGCGCATACTTTACGTAAATCTGGAGGAATCCAACAGGTCGCAATGCAAGATATTATGACGGTGAGAACAGGTTCGGGTTCTCTGTGTTGTGAATTGCCTGGAACACCCATTAAATTCCAATGACACCTTACCGCAATATCTCTGAAAAGGATGTTTAATGATTATATCCATCAATCCAGGAATGTGTCCATTCCAGGAAGCATTGGGCACAAGGCAGGAACAATCCCTGGACGTGACCCCAGCTCATCGCAAGGTGACACATACAGTCATTTTAGCAGCACCAAATCTGCATATCTTTGGAAGGAAACTGGAGCACAGTAAGTAATCCAAGCAGGAAATCCCAGCGACGTGACACCCTGCGATCCCAGTGGGAGCATATAAATTGAAAACAGTAAAGGTCCCTGTACTAAGCCCTGCGGGACACCATATTTCAGTTCTGTGTATAATGATGGAGTACTGTCAGAACATTTCTGTACATATTGGAATCAATATGATAGATAAGAACTAAACCAGACAAGGACAGTGCCTGTAAGCCCAACATCATTTTTCAGCCTGTGCAGTAAAATATAATGGTCAATGGTGCCAAATGCTACACTTAAGTCTAACAACATAATTACAGTGGAGTTTTCTTCATCAGAAGATATCAGAATGATGTTTACAACACACATTATTGCCATTTCTGTACTTTGACCAGTGCAGAAACCAGACTGGAATTTCTCAAGTAAATTGTGATGTGTTAGGTATGACTGAAGCTTATTGGTGACTACTTTTTGTAGTATTTTGGAGAGAAAGGGTAACTTTGAAATGGGTCTGTTATTAAGTATGTGTCGGTCTAGGTCTGACTTTTTAAGTAATGGTTTGATGACTGACACTTTTAGTGCACCAGGTACTGTGCCATGCAATAATGAACTATTGATAATGTTAAGAATTGGTGCTGCAAGAACATCCATTGCGCTTTTTACTAGTTTTGTTGGCACCGGATCTAGGGAACAAGTAGTAGGTTTCATTTAAAAAATTAAAGACTTCCTGCTCTGTTACAGGATTAACATTTCTAAAGTTTTGAATGCATTGTTAGACAGGGTCTGCCCAGCTAGTATGCAGTTTGAACTGTGATGTTGAGATCTGGAATCTTATATTTTGTCTGTTCTGCTAATGTCTGTTGGTATTTTGCACTGAAAATCTGAATTCACTTTTGTTAAATTAGCCACTGTTCTAAATAGTACCTGAGGATGATTATTATTGTTATTATTTTAGAATAGTAGTCTGAGCGAGCTTTATAGAGAGCTTTTTTTATATAGTTTTTAACACTCTATCCATGCAATTTGAAAGACCTGTAGCTTTGTTGTTTTCCATCTGCACTCCAAATTTTGACAGTCTAATTTAAGTGCTTGAGTGTTCTCCTTAATCCAGGGAGTCATTCTATGTGCTTTGATCACTTTTGTTTTAAGGGGAGCCACTGCGTCCAGAGCATCTTTCAAGGTCATATTATAATGTGATGTTAGCTGATCTCAATTGTTTTCCACATTTACATTTAATGTTAACTGATTTAAATGGTTTTCCAAAATTACAGTCGACTTACTCAAAGTATTTCAATCAGAATTACAGTTGATGTCGCACTGTCTTTGTTTTAATCTGTGAGTGTATTGGTAATGGCAGAGCCAAATCAAATTTAATTAAGTAGTGATCAGAAATGATTTAATGGAGTTATATTTAAATTTTGCATTTCAACTTTGTAAGTTATAATTAAATCTAATGTGTGGTTATGATTATGAGTTGGACCTTTGACACTCTGACAAAATCCAACTGAATTTAACAAATAAGTTAAATCATTTGCTAAAAGTTTCAGTTTCTACATCAATGTGTACATTAAAATCCCTCATCAGCACTATGTGATCATAATTTATAGCCAAATCGGATAAATGGTTACCAAATACAGTCATGAACAATGAATTGGGCCCTGGTGGTCTGTAGACTAGCACTACAATTGTGGTGGAACCTGTTTTAGTATCTAAAATGAATGCCTCAAAGGATGTGAAGTCAACCAAATTTTTAGAAGCGATTTGTATTTTGTCACAATTAGTTTTTCCAAGGCATCCTCCTCAGCCACAGTTTTTACATTTATGAAGGAACGAGTATCCATCTGGTGATGCCTCAGCTAGGGAAGCAGTGTCATATATACTAAGCCAGGTTTCAATGAGAAGACACAGATCAGATTTAGTACTTAATATAATATCATTTGCCAAAATAGCTTTATTGCCGAATGTTTAACACTAGAATTACCAAAGCCTATGAAAAAACTCGTAAATCCGGCACACTTTTAAATCCCTTTGCACCTCTCTGTCAGCATCTTTGTCTTGTAAATGTGTCGATAAACACAAAGAGCAAGCAGCCTGCTATACCATCCCCCACCACCAACGCAGAACGGGTAAGAAGCTCCTCCAACTCAAGCCTTGATTATCTTGGAGTGAAGTGGTGGAGTTTTAGAGGGGAAATAATAGATCGTTATTTGGAACACATACATTTCATATGTGTTCTGTGTCTACAACAATCTATATAAACACATCATTAAAACAGAAACGTTTTTCATGTTTTAGTAATAAATGACGAGATGTAGACATGAACTGTATAATGTGTGAAGGCTAAAGTCTAAATATCAAAAAAAACACTTTTGGAAAAGGTGCAAGTGCAATTCGACAGCTTCCATGGTGCAACTTGGTCACTCTACCAATACTTGGCACAACATGTAAAATCTGATACAAGATTGTGTCCTTTTGGAAGAAATTTACTATTATCTGCGACAACCTTCCTTAGTAATCCATGAGACTTTTTTAAATTCTTTTGTTATGTTCGAGAGCATATATCTCCTGCACATTTTTGATAATTGTTTCTGTGCTGGGTGATTAGTATTCATAGTTATTACTACTAGTGAAATTTAAGTATTTCTTAATGAGTTAAAAAAGACACTCACTACTAACTTTGCCCAAAAATGGGTGTCTGCAACAACCGGTTTATGGACCAGTATTACCTCTGGACTGGTTTACCCACAGACTGAAAAACATCCACGTGTCAAGCTGCCAGTGAATGTGGCAAGCAAATTATTTACTGTGACTTTTCCAACTCTGCTCATCATAGTAGTTTGTTGTAACATCTGTTTTCTCCACCAGGCTATCATTGACAAATCACAAATAGTTCAAGTAATTATGATCAACAGACATTTGTAGATGCGGTGGGCTGGCGCCCTGCCCAGGGTTTCTTTCCTGCCATGCACCCCGTGTTGGCTGGGATTGGCTCCAGCAGGCCCCCTTGACCCTGTAGTTAGGATATAGCGTGTTGGATAATGGATGTATGAACATCTTTAGACTGGTGTTACCCAAAAATTGATAACAAGGAGGTGCAGGATTATCAGCAGTAAAATGAAGTAGACACCAGACACGAACATCGCTGACACTTGGCAGGGCAGAATCTGCCAAACAGGTGTCAGTTTCACTGTCCGTGTCAATGTTTGGATGACCAGTCCACATCTTCATCCCTGTCACTTGATTAGAGCAATCGTTCAGCTTTAGTTGTTTCTAAAGCTAGCTTTATGTTATTGTGTTTATTTGATTGAAAGTTTCTCTTCAATCATGAATACTGATGACCTACCATAGAGGTGCAATAAAGTAAAAGAATGTATAGAAATACTTAAGATTATTTGCAGGATAATGTTATTTCATCCAGTAGATGGCAGCAGAGTGCTTTCCCAAGCCAGTTTTAGGCTTAACACTGTAAAGCAGATCACTACACCTAACTTGGAGTCTAACTTGGGTTTAACCCTGTTTACATGGAATTCTGAGCCCGAGTCACGCTTGTGGTTAATGACAAGAAGGTTAAAGTAAAATATATTTATCTGCATATAATTTGTTTAATTTAATACACATTTTAATAGTTAATGAGCCAGAAGGGTGCTTATGTTTTATCAAGAAAATGTTCAGAAAAGACACCATAGCCTCCAAAGTTTCCTTATTTGTTGATGTAAAAGTTAATCCTAAACATGCTTAAATTATTGTTCTTATTTTGCATGTACACTCCATTTAATTCTGGAACCACTAGTAAGGATGGGACTACCTTTGTAAAAATTCAACACTAAACCTCTGACATGCCTTAATAATTTCTCAGGCTATTTAAGCAAGGACTGGTCTTCTAAATATTAGAAAAATGGCCAGGAGCCTGGTCCTGCAGGGATCACCGAACACAGTGCACTCCCAGTTCATTACCTGTGAAAAATTTTGAGCAGGCATGAGCTTTCTCAAGAGCCTCCTTCCAGCATCACAAACATCCTTTCGTTCCCAGTTTGCAACCTTTGAAAGGATGTAACCTTCCTTTATTTTTAAAAAAAAAACTCTTATGACCTGAATTAGAGTTATGGATGACACTGCAGTTGTGCCTCACTGGTCTGGCTACTTTGAACAGCTCTTTAAAACACAGGTGGTGAACCAGCTGAGGGTAGGGAAGGCTGCAGGGATCTGTGGTATCTGGGGTGAACTTCTCCATGCAGGCGTTAAGGCTGTTCTCCTGGCATTGCAAGCAATCTTTGCTTCCATTTGGGAGATGGGCATCATCCCAAATGACTGGAAAATGGGACTTGTCATCCCTGTCTGGAAAGGGGAAGGGTGGTCACCTTGATTGCAGCAACTAGAGGGGAATAACACTGCTCTCAGTGCTGGGTAAGGATCTTGCTAGGGTCATCCTCAATAGGATCCGTGATCACTTGCTTACCTACCAGTGACCAGAGCAGTCTGGGTTTAGCCTAAGAAGTCTTCCATTGACCGCATCCTGGCACTGAGGGCTCTCATGAAGCACAAAAGTAAATATTGGCAGAGTCTCTTTGCAGCTTTTGTTGATTTTCATAAAGCTTTCGACTCTGTTAATTGAGCTGCCCTGTGGGACATCCTGAAACTTCGCCGGATCCCATCAAGGTTGCTGGATATCATGGCTAGCATGTACACTGGTACTGTGAGTGCTGTGTAGATTGGTGGCAGAACCTCTGCATTTTTGCCAGTTGATTCTGGGGTTTGTCAGGGTTGAGTTCTTGCTCCTACTCTGTAAAATAAATGCTTGAATAGATTGGGTGCTGGGCAAGTTTGTGGGGTCCAGCGGGTGTGGGGCATCTGTTGGTAAAGAAAAATTCCCTTACCTTGACTTTGCTGACGATATTGTGTGTGTCTGTCTACGGAGAGAGTGTTGACCTTGTCAAGAGGTTTACTTGTCTTGGCTTTGACATTCCTCTCTCTGGTGACTTTTCCTATGAAGTCAGTAGATGGATTGGGAGAGCATTAGTTTGGGGATCATGAAGTCACTGGAAAAGGGGTGCGTGGCACTCCCGATATCTATACAAAAGGACGAAGGTCCAAGTCTTTAGAGTCCTGATGCTTCCTGTCTTGCTATATGGTTGTGAAACATAGACGCTATCCAGTGACCTACCTGAGATAAAGACTGGACTTCTTTGGTACTGTGTCTCTTTGGAAAATTTTTGGGTACCGCTGGTTCGACTTAGTGTCAAATGAGTGGTTGCTCACAGAGTCCAGAATGAGGTACATTACTTGCATTAAAGGGAACATCAGTTATAACTCTACGGTCATGGTGATCTGACTTGCAAGATCCTAATTGTTGAAGACCCGAGTGGCTAGACGATAGCTACATAACACCTGGCTGTGGCAGATAGATGGTCATTTCCAGCCGGTGGGACTGAACTGTGCGTCTGCCTGGAGGGTTGCCAGCCAGAATCTCGAGCTGTTTCGTTCTGTGATGGGTGCGGCAACACGCCAGTGCATCCTCCCCATCCTGATCTGAGTATATTGTGTGAGCATTACTCTAGACGATCTTAACTTGTAACATTTCATTGTATTTAAATGTACAATCATGCTTTTCACACTTTTGACTGAGGACCCTAGGAAAACAATAGGGTAATGTCCTGAAAGTTGCCAAAACCAGCTAGTACAGGTTGAAAAGGCATAGGCCTGTTGTTTATCACTAGTGTTGATCATCCAATTTCTCCAAAGTATTACTCAATTTTGACATCAGTATAAGAGAGTGAGGTGTATGCATATATCAACCACGTGGATATAAAACAAAAACTTGAAGGAGCCTAATGCCCCTCTCCACTCCATATGCAGGAGACTCTATGAAATAATAATAATAATAACAAAGAATTTATTACTAGTTACATGATGTTTCTGTCTTTTTGTTAGAGGAGAAAGTGCAAAGTATTAGCACAGACATTTTGGAGGGCCTTCAGAGTGACTTAAAAAATAAATAGAACAATCCAGCAGCTTCAATCATGACTGGCTACTTTGAATTTTGTGCCTTTAAATGACCTACATATTTTTTCTGACTATGATTTCAGCATTTCAGGTTTGTTTTGATGAAAAATATGAGTGTACATTTCTAGCTGCATTCTTTGTCCTTTGATTTCACGGAGGCACAGTGGTGCAGTTTTTGGCACTGCTGCTGCACAGCTCAGGTCAACTTTTTGGCCACAATAATCAGTCCTGTATAGTTGGCAGATGTTTCCCTAACCCTCAGGGTCAGTTTAACAATGATTGCACCATTATACTCTAGTCAAATCTAGTTCAGTTAGTTCTTTTCTTTGCGTTCAATGCATTTCACTGTGTTTAGCGGTATTCATAAATACTTCTGTGATTTGTTCAAACATGAGGCAAAGTAAACACTGTGGAGTTCACTCATCACTATTTATCACATACTTGTAGCAGTGCAGACATCCATGGAATGACTGATTCACTCTGCATAGAAGCAGTGAGAGACGTAGTGGTGGAGCTACAGACATATTGTACTGATGCTGCAGCCAACAAATGTCCATAAACTAGCGATATAAGAGGTAAAAAAAAAAATCATTGCACTCAGAAATTTTTAGTCTTGGGAGCACTGATTGGCCATGCTACACAGCATTTTTTTGAAGTCGCACTTCATGCAGCTGGCACATCTTTTGTTTCCAGTCTGTACAGATGCTTTGCACTTTTTTCTTCCGTCACTGTTATTTCACAGAGTCTCATATGTTTTCTGGCTCTGTTCCTTATGGTTTGTTTTGATAGGCAGTGCTCCATGTGGCCAATTCTTATGCTTTGGCTCATCCCACATTACCTTATATGCAACTGCCAAGCCACTCCAGAGACTTAAAGATTTGGTTTATTCTTCGGCATATCAGCATTTAAAGTATGCACACTGGTGACCTACACCAAACCCCTAGAGCCTCAATTGTAATGGCCTATACACTTTGTGACCAACATATAGCCAAATTGCTGGCCTGAAGTGGAGCCGTAAGGATTTGCAGGACTGTAAATTTCATTTTGTAATGCTCTATTGCTTAGTTTTTGATGAGCAGTCAGGTAAAGAAATAATACTTTTTTGACTAAAAAATATTTCAATTTTCTTTTGCTTGCAAAGAAAATAAACATTTTTACTATTGCTCAATTCATTCACTGCATTATTGCTTAATTGTGTTTGTGTCCATTTATGCTCTAAAAATGAATAACCTTTGTTATCTAAATGTGGACTAGTGTGATTTTTTTTTTTAACAAATTGAGGAAAGTAGATGGCTAAATTTTGATTATGTACCTAATTGCTTTGAACAGAGGATGTACTGTAGTAGTGCTTATATACAGTATATAGCAGCACATATTCAGTATGTAAAATGTTTCATATTTTGTTGTGCTGCATTACATCATAAATTGTACCTCATGAGTACAATACATTTTACTGTATACTGTACTATGCTATGTTAATGCTATAATAATAAAATGTAATACAATATGCAAAAACACTTTATACTCTTAGCCTTTTTAAATTGTACTATAGACTGTAAGACTTTAAATTGATATGCACATATTGATACTCTATGGAGTCCACACTTAGATATTATAGGAAGACATTGGTCTTCGCATTGCTATGACAGAATGACACTCATATTAGTGTTCCGGTAATTTAAATTTTGAATGGGTCTTATTTTGTTCTTAACAAAATTTTAATTCTTTATTAAGAATTTTTTTTTTTTGTGCCTCTTGTAAAATAGATTCTGATTACTAGGAACCGGCATATATTTCATGCATATTAAATATAGATAGAAATAATGTAACTAATATTGTGGATTTTTAAGCAGCTGTGGACAGTTTTGCAAAATAACCTCCAAGTGGTAACAACAGAATTGTGAAAAGAAATTGATAAAGGACCAAAGTACAGCCTCCATGATCTTCTATAGCCTTTAGTAGCAAGGGAGTATGAAATGTGGCATAATATATACAAAATTATTGCATCACATTTAATTTAAACTGTGCAGAATAAATGACCAGGCCCTGAAAACATTTTCATTGTTATAGAAGCTATTGATTACACTGATCAACAAAGATTTTGCTTCCTGAAAACATTTGGGTGTGACTTATGTCTCTTGGCTTGCTGATCACAAATATCACCTTTACACTTTCAATCACATATTTTATTGTAATTGCCTTTTTCTGATTATCCCTCATGTTATAAGTACACTAAATGTTGCCTACAAATAAAGCTTTTTTTATTTTAGGTCAGGCATGCACTCGGTATATTCCATCCATCCATTATCCAACCCACTATATCCCAACTACAGGGTCACGGGGATCTGCTGGAGCCAATCCCGGCCAACACAGGGCACAAGGCAGGAAACAAACCCCGGGTAAGGTGCCAGTCCACCTCTGTATAGTACAGTATAGGATGCACAAAATTCAATGTATGTGGATATACTAAGGCTTAGGCATACCTGGGCACTCTTAGTAATCAAAGATGTTGGCAGTTTT
This sequence comes from Polypterus senegalus, assembly GCF_016835505.1. Taxonomy (NCBI): domain Eukaryota; kingdom Metazoa; phylum Chordata; class Cladistia; order Polypteriformes; family Polypteridae; genus Polypterus; species Polypterus senegalus. Next base: position 117,327,575 of record NC_053158.1, read on the forward strand.
TATGTATGCAGATGCACATGTTCCACAGGCATAGCATAGTGCTTAGGCTAAGCATTTATTGCCTAGAGTACAATTTGTTACAGCAAACATGTTGTACCAATATCACAATAGCCATAATCCATTTTGTAAGATAGGTGGAACTTTTTTGTCACCAGGGGGAAATTTAATTAAAATTAAATAAGTCCCACTTATAAAACTGGTGATCAAGACAAACTGTTTTGCCCTTCACATTTCTTGTGCAAAATGCAATGTATATCTGAGAGCTTGGCTTAGTTACCTAGAAGTCAATGCCATTCACCATCCTGATGATATGAAATCTATTAAATACCTCAGTTTGCCTTCAGACATGAGTCTAGTGCCACATTACAACAGTTTGCCAGTACTTAAACCACCAGAGACATACCAGCCGTGCCAGTGCCAGTGTTCATGTTGAAGTCACACATGACCAGAGGAGTGTCACGTCACAGGCACCCATCAACCACCGAATGCAGTTGCAAATAAAATGTCTCCCTCACCGAGACATCACTTACCCCAGTCAAAGCATACAGTGAATGCCAGAGAGTGCCTTAATCTGAGTCTCATAATACGCTTGTTGAAAGGAGTGACATTCCACCAAAACAATTGCTACTGACAAAGAATGACAGCCATCAGAGTGACCAGACCAATAAAAGGTGTTGCCCACCTACAGAAATCTGGCCAGTCCCAGGTCTGCACACCTCAGAGAGTGCCACCACTGAAATGCGGTTTACAAAGTTCCTCCAACAGCAGAGGAAGACTATCTTCATGCTGTAGAAACAAGACGTTCCACATGCCTATCCGGATGGACTGTGTAAAATTGGGACCTGAGTGCTGCTGTGTAGCGGGTGATGTCTCCGCACCATACCAGTTCTAATCCCCAACAGGCCTGACCCCATTGGCTCTCTGGTGGTTTTGACTGTTCCAAGGATGAGGCTCCCAAGGGCTTCCCCCGTTCTCTTCATAATGTGAGCTTTCCTGTGGGTGACTGCAACAGAGCTATTCCTGCAGAGAGCAGAAAGGAGTCTTGTGTGCCGTTTCAGAGCTGCATGAAGTTTTTACGGTGGCTGCTGTGCCAGTTCTGCCACCAACTCCCAGGTTTTCCCTACATGTTGCAGGACCACCTGCAGGACTGGATACAGTTTAACGTCATACTGTCATACATTACACAACACGCTAAGTGAGCAAAAAATAAATAAGTAAATAAATTAATAACAATGGCAAGGAATAAGGTGTCATAAACTTTTACCAGGTTAAAAAAAAAATGTTTAATTCAATTTCATTTATTCTATTTCCATATTTAATTTTAAGATGTTTGTGATGTAATATTGTGAAACTTATTCAGAGTGTCTTTCAAAGCTGACATTCTATAAGTGGAGACTTAAATTTATACTAAATCAGAGGAAATAAATAATAAAAACATTTTATTTTTTTACAGAGTGAAAGGTACATCTAGGCATATTTTTTGGCCTTAGGCCAGAAAGGATTAAGGTTTGTGGGGATAATCTGAAAAAGTAATGATTTTTGGAAAGAAAGTCATTTTGATTATGATTCTCCCAGCTTAAGAGAACTCAAAAGTTGACTACCACCTGTTTGACTAGGCTCATTCTGCTGAAAAAGTCTGATCAAAAAAGTTCTTACATTTGTTCTAAATAAAACTACTAGATATCTGAACTGTTCTGATAATCCTCAGAAATTCTTTAATTTAATTTGCCATGTAAGTGTGTTGACAGGGAAATATATCCTCTTAATCAAATTAGTTTTAATCCTAAGTATAGGTTTCAGTATGTTCTGAGGAGTTTGGCCATGTAACAAGGAAAACCTTGTCAGCAGCAGAGACGACTATTTTTGATTCCAGTCCTTCCTTTATAAGTCTCATTCTCCCATGCTGCCAAAGATGACTGGTCAGTAGTTCAATACTAATTGTAGGTCTGTGTTCTAATATGAGGTAATCAAAATTTATATATTTTTTTCATGATCAGTGATTTCTGAGTACAATAGCTTTATCCAAACCTAGATATATCAAAATCCAAATTTGTGTTGTACAATAAAAAGATATCCCCTTTCCATGTTATCAGGTCTTTCCTCCAAATGAAGAAAAAGTCTGAAGAAACTCAGGTACTGAAGGCGCATTAGCCATTTGTTAAATGTTTGATCTGGTGTGCAATTATAAGCTTAGGCTTTGTTAATCATTTTGAATAGTGTTTGAGAAAATTGATTGATTTTTGGAAGTGGTCAGATTCAGGGGTGCCTGCTGCTTTGGTGAACATCCTTGTACTGAACAACAACATTTATTTATATAGCACATTTTCATACAAATTATGTAGCTCAAAGTGCTTTACAAGATGAAGAAAGAAAAATATAAAAATAAGATTTGGCAAGACTAAGTAACAAAGTAAGGTCAGATGACCAGAGGGACAGAAAAAACACAAAAAAAAAAAAACAGAGGGCTGGAGGAAAAAAAAAAACAAACTGCAGGGGTTCGAAGCCACAAGACTGCCCAGCCCAAACTGGGCATTCTACCAAAAATAAATTATCTAAATCATTAGATGATGGTCATGTTGGACATCAGGCTTCGATCCATCAATGCAAAGACTGCATAGTGCACTGGATCATCCGTGGCACCACAGAAAAACGGAAAAAAAACATCAGAAAAAGTAGGGGTTAGTACGGATCGTTGAGCCATATCAAAAATGATAATTAAATGCATATACAGAATATCAGGGTTACACTAAATGAAGCTATAGTATAAGAAAGCAATATTAAAATAATTGGGTTTTAGCATTTTTTTTTAAATGCTCCACTGTATTAGCCTGGTGAATTTCTATTAGTAAGCTATTCCATATTTTAGGTGCATAACAGCAGAAGGCTGCCTCACCACTTCTTTTAAGTTCAGCTCTTGGAATTATAAAACAGACTCTCATTTGAAGATCAAAGGGTATAATTTGGAGTGAAAGGCATTCCGAAATATAGGATGGAACGAGATTATTTAAGGCTTTGTAAGCCATAAGCAGTATTTTAAAGTCAATTCTAAATGGCGCTGGTAACCAGTGTAGTGACATCAAAACTGTAGAGATGTGCTCAGATTTTCTTTTCCTTGTTAATATTCTGCTAGCTACATTTTGCACTAGTTGCAATCAATTGATGTCTTTTTTGGGTAGTCCTGAAAGGTGTGCGTTACAGTAATCTAGTCAACTATAAACAAAAGCGTGAACTAATTTTTCAGCATCTTGCAAAGTTATAAGGGATCTAATATTTGCTATGTTTCTTAAGTGTAAAAATGCTGTCTTAGTGATCTGATTGTTATATGATTTTAAATTTAGGTCTGAGTCAATAGTCACCCCTAAATTTTTTTACCTCTGTATTGACTTTTAAGCTTAATGGATCAAGTTATTTTTTATATATCCTCATTATATCCACTTTTGCCAATCACTAATATTTATGTTTTCTCCTTATTTATTTTGAGAAAATTACTACTCATCTACTTGGAAACACAAGTAAGAGCTGTGGTAGCTCACATTATGCATTGAGATAATCTGATATAATGGAAGCATGTAGATCAAAAAGAGCGGTGGACCCAGGATAAATCCTTGTGGAACACCATATAGAATATCATGCGTCTTCGAAGTATAATTTTCACAACTAACAAAGAATTTTCTACCTAAAGTAAGACTCAAGCCAATTTTAAGACATTACCAGAGAGGCCCACCCAAATGACTAAGGCGATTTATAAGAATATTTTGATCAGTGGTATTAAATGTGGCACTCAGATCTAGGAGGATGAGAACAGATAAATTGGCTTGGTCTGCAATTACCTGCAAGTCATTTACTACTTTAACAAGTGCAATTTCTGTACTGTGATTTGTTCTAAAACCTGACTGAAACGTGTCAAAAATAGAATGTTTATTTAAGTGATCATTTAGCTCATTCATTTAGTAATGACTGCCTTTTCTAGGATTTTACTTAAGAAAGGCAGGTTAGAAATAGGTCTAAAAATTTAAAAAACTGAGGAGTCGAGATTATTTTTCCTGAGCTGGGGTTTAACTGCAGCAGTCTTAAGGCAGTCTGGGAAGACCCTCCATATCTAATGATAAATTTACTATGTCAAGAACACTATCAATTAGCACGCTGGATGATACTTTGAAAAAACTTGTTGGTATTGGGTCAAGGACGCAGGTGGAGAGTCTCTGTTGAGAAAATATTCTATATAGATCAGACAAATCTATCCTGGTGAAAGAATTTAATTCACTTTAAATGGAATACTGGGGTTTAATAGGATCAGTATTGGTTGGTTGTACAACATTATTTCTAATATCATTAATTTTGTAATTAAAAAGTATAGCTAAGACCTTACAAATTTCACTGGAAGTTTTTTTGCAGGCATTCCATTGAGTAACCTGGGTTTAGTAAACGATCTATTGTAGAGAATAAAACTCTCGGATTACTAGCATTGTTGTTTATAATTTTAAAGAAATAGTCTGTCTTGAGAGGCGGTGCCATGTCATTGTATTCTGTTATTTTAGCCTTCAGTATTTCATAGTGGACATTCAGTTTAGTTTTTCTCCATTTATGTTCCGCTCTCTGGTATGTTTTCTATAAATCGGACACTCTTTGGGTCTTCTATGGTGTAACAGTGCTGGAGAATTTTTAACTATCTGACTATGTTAGTGGCACCTCTCACTTTAACATTAAAATGTACCACCTTACTATTTACATTATTATCACTATTGTAATATGCACTATAAAGGGATTGGTTGCTTAAATTGTTTGTAAACTTTGAAGCTGCAGATGAATCAACGAAGCATTTTTTAGCAATAGCTTCTCATTAATTTTATCTATCAGTATTTCAATATTAAATAATAAGAGAAAATGGTCAGGTAAACCAATATCCACAATCTGCCTCACATCCATTTTTAAGTACTTTAGTAATCACTAAATTCAGTGTGTGGCCCCCCCTTGTGTGTTGCCTGACTAACGTGCTGGCTCAGATCAAAAGAGTGCAGGAGGTTCATGAATTAATTTGCTATCAGGCCACACTGATTATCTATATGAAAATTAAAGCCATCAACAATTAGGAACTTGTCATAATTATAATTGACACTAATTTTGTGAATTCCTCAAAGAAAGATGCATTATATTTAGGAGGTCTATACACGGACAGTAGTAGAGACTGAACACCTCCTTGAATAACAACAAGAAGATACTCAAAAGACATGAACGTACCAAAGCTCTCATCTTTACACTTTAGCTGACTCAAATTAGTATTTGCTAAACCGCCTCCTTTCTTACCTTGGTGAACCGTATGAGTAAAGCTGTAATTCGGAGGTGCACATTAGATTAATACAGCCGCAACATCAGGGCTAAGCCATGTTTCACTTAATGTAATAAAGCCAATTTTCTTATTACTAATAAGATTGTTGATGGAAAGCGTCTTGTTAGTTAACGCTGTAACATTTAATAAGGCCATATTTAAGGTCCCAGAAGAGCAGAACTGAATTGTCGGAGCTTTACAGAAGTTTGAAATGGCAATTAAGTTATTCATATTAATGCCACTTTGAGTGGATTTTTTATTTAATCTATAGTCTATTTTTATAGTTTTAATAAAGTACAAATCTAGAGGTGAAATGGTAATTAAATTATTTGCATTTATGCCGCACTGTCTCGATTTTTTTTTTTTTTTACATGAACTGAGGTTGGTTATTAAAGTATTGATGCAGTGCACATTTGAGTTAGTTTGCTACAGAGTTATTGTGTCCTAGCAAGGCATTATGTAAAGAATTAGGATACAAAGTACATAGTCAAGGGAGACAAATTACCTTACAGATGTTTTCGGAGAGGACCTAGGTGCCAAATCTATTAGGATGCAGTAAATCCTGCCTAATGAAATGTGGCCTCTCCCAGAAGAGATCCCTGTTGTCCACAAACCCTTTCAACCAAATGTTAAATGCCAGCAGACGACTATAGTTCTCATCTGATCTTCTAGCCAAAGATAAGGGACTCGAGATAAGATTCTCACAGCTGAGGTCCTCTCCTACGTAGCATTAATAAGGGCTGCAAAATCCGCCTTAAGAATCTCCAACTGTCGGTATCTCACATTGTTTACCCCAGCATGTATTACGATGGTTCCCACTGTCCTGGGGCCTCATGTATAATGCCGTGCGTAGAACTCGCACTATAACATGGCGTAAGCACAAAAGCCGAAATGTGCTTACGCACAGAAAAATCCAGATGCAGGAATCTGTGCCTACTCCAACTTACACGTTCTTCCGCTACATAAATCCCGATCAGCGGGAAAACTAACGCTCGTGCACGCGCTTTATGTAACTCCCCAACTCCTCCCAGAATTACGCCTCTTTGAATATGCAAATCAATATAAATCGCCCATAAGCGCAGCCTTCTGTGAAAAGACAATGAGAAAAGCACGGGGGAAAATATAAGAATTTCAGCGAATACCAAGTGGAGGCAAAGTAAAAACATACTATTTGTTCAAATAAACCGTGATATAATCAACAAAAGGAAGTTGATCGAGTGACATAGCATGTTAGAGAAACTTAAATGCTCACCTTCACAAAATTGCACAGTGCCGGAAATAAATAAGAAGTCACATATCAAAGTCGCCGTGAAAAGCCGAGTTGTAAGCCCACTGTCTGTCTGAGTGTCATATGAAAGCTTATTAGGGTACAGAGAAAAAAGGCACACAGTGGGGGAAAAAGGACGAAATGTCAACTTCAATCTCGACATTTCCACTTTAATCACGTAGTTTATTTTGTCATTAAAGTAGAACATCATAAACTTCATCTTAAAATCGTTTAATTAACCAGTTTCTCAAATCACATCGTAATTAAAGTAGCACGTTAAATGCTTTGTTTTGTATTTGATGTTCTATGTGCTCTGTGCGTGTGAATCACTACTTGCTTCTTAAACTGGCTCTCTTCCTCCAACTGGACACAGAGTCCATTACATTCGTGATATTACAGCTCTCTGAATAACTAAAATACTGAGATGTATACGTGATGTCATTTTCATGATGATAGGAGTTAAAGCACGTTATTAAACATGTGTTTCACTTTGATGAAATAATTTATTGCAGCAGTATTTAGGGGGCGGCTCTAGGCTTGTGGTGGCACTGGGCAGAGGAAGAATCGGTGGCTCGTTCGCCGCCAATGTCAGTGAGGTAGCTTATGCACAGTGAATGGCCACGTCCGTTGCAGACACTGCATAGCCACCTCGTGCTCATGACACAAGCATTTAACTTTTGCCGAAATTTGTCGCTGCGTTTTTAGCTGTGTTGTTGTTTTCTCTTTCTGTTTTATATTCAATATATATTGGCGTAGCCGTCACTGCAGTCAGTGCTTTTCTTTCCCCAATTAACCGATCGCCATACAATCAGCTCTGTAATAGACGTTAAGCCATCTGTAAGCTTAGCATTCTTCAAAACGCTTAAAGAACATTGAAATATCTTCGTAGTACATGTTTAATTATTCTATCCTTAACGACACTCCCAGTGAAGAATATAGATTATTTAAATGAAGTTAAAGTTTTATCTGTATAATTTAATAAACATATTTTGCTGCATTTCACCTTAAAAATGATATCGTCATCATATGTAAATACGCGCTTTATAAAGTGGTTCAGGTTGTGCGATATTATAACTAGTGCAAGTTTACAGTGGGGTGATTGTACTTACAAGTACACACAGTTCTACAAGGTGCAATTGATTGAATGCAATTAAAGTTCTTGGGATGAAACTGTTTCTGAACCGCGAGGTCCGTACAGGAAAGGCTTTAAAACGTTTTGCAGTGGCTGAGACAGCGTGTCCTTGAAGCTGTATACCGATAATTCCCTTTCCGATCATCTGCTGCTGTGATTCACACTCAGATACAGTCATATAAATACTCCGAGTGGTGCAGTGAGAGAAATATGGAAAAAGATGATCCGCTCTGGCAACTCCTAACGGGAGGAGCTGAAAGAAGAAGAAGAAGTGAGAGTAACAACGCTAAAGCAGTTATGGTATTTGGAATACTATGGCTATTCCCTGGACCATTATATTGTTACAAGTTAATTACAATCAGATGCATTACACTAATAAACAATATGCGGTTAGTTTCGGTTTATTTATAAAGCCGCGTCAGGAAAATAAGGTGTAACCACACAGGAACAGTAGCACTGCTTTGACGCTGGGTGCCGCCAGTCTGCAAAACCGAGTGGAGAACTTATGCACGACAAGGTATGAGGTACCGTGGAAAAGTGCGTGGCTTTACGCCAAGTGTAGGTTTTATACATCGCGATTTGAACGTGGAAAAGTTCTTACGCAACATTTCAAGACTGTCGGCACTCTTCTCATAACATCTCGTACACAAGCACCGGGAAAATATGAAACAAAAAATTTGTTTAGGGCAAGAAATATTTAGTTTTCGTACGATAGTATCTCCAATCACAAATACATCAACTGGGGTTGCTGGCACAGTGGAGGAGTGGAGAGGGTCGAACTGGACATATCTGGGCAGAGGTGCTTGCCTGGGCTGATGGAGGTGATCTAGCCTTAAACCCCTGCCTGCATAGCTGAAACAGGCTGATTCCCTTGTACTGTAGTTGTCATTGCTTTGAAAAGGTGCGGGGATAAAGTTCACTTGGCCCTGAAAGTGACCGGCACGATGTGGAGTTCAGTTTGCTTATTCACGATGAAGTACTACGATTTCAAATGTCAGGGAGGACCCTTTCAACTGGTGAGCTTTCAGTTCCCTCAGGTGCTAACGTCTGCACGAGAGTTTCTGAATCTGGTTCTCGAGGGCCTGGAGTTATTCAACAATATGTTCCATCTCACTATCTGCCATTGTCCATTTTCACTTCTGTTTTCGCGTCTCTTAGGAAAGAAAGAGAGAGATAGAAGTTAGCTTCTTGTGCCAAAAATGTATCATTACATCTAGTTTCAGCCAGAAAACCCAATCTGTATATACTGAAGATCATACAATATATAATCATGTCCTTGATAGGCAGAGAACAGAAGGAACATTTAGCTCTGACTTTTTTCTCACCCATAGTTTTTTCCTAGTGCACTTCTAAGATGCTGCTTTTGCTTGGGAGTTTCACTGAATGTGTTCAGTCTTTCATCAGGCATTGTCTTTCTGTCCCTGAAGAATTTCCTCTGATGTTGCTGAGCACTCAGTGGTTCGTGAGCAAGATACTTTGCATTTTTTCTTTTACATATCTAAGAAATGTAACAAATTGCTCTCAAGACAAATGACACGGTTACAACATTCCACTTCAGTACTGCCAGAAGAGTCTTAAGTTAAAATTGGGGTGTTGTAGTAAAATCTTGAATGGATTATTAAGGAGAAAGCTTTTTTTTTTATTTGGAAGGATTTCATTGTGAAATTCCTGAAATTTCAAAATGAAGAAAATGTGCTCTGATGATTCACATACTAAGGAAAGATTTTGTGTGAAGATAGGGTACCAATATAAATTACAGAAAAACAGCACATCCTCTCCGCTGTGGCAACCCCTTACGGGAGTAGCTGAAAGAAGAAAATGATAATGGTATTAAGCATTGACTATGTAAGGCAGCCCTATGTATCCTTTTAGATTGAAATTATCAGGAATTCAATACTGTATGTATATTTAACATACCTGAAGAAGTTGTAAAGACCTTAAAGATTAATCTTAAAAAATTAAAAAATACATGTTGAAATTGCAGGTGGAGAAAGAATTATTATAAATTATAACAACATATATCAGAGATACACTTTGGTCTTATTTAACAAATTACAAAAGTTACACACAGCTGTGAAAGCCTTGGAAACACATCTTGCAGACTGAAAACAGAGTGTAAATAACTATAAGCAAATGATTTCTGGACTTTTTTTTTTATAACAGAAAGAAAATGAAAACTAATTTGTTTTGCTTTGAGAAGAACATTGCTGTATCATATTATATTGTCAATGACTATATTATAGATGAAGTCTGGTCAATATTAATTAGTGCTAGTTTTTTTTCCTGTGCTGACACTATGTCATTAACATAGATTTAATTGATTCAGTATTGATATCATAGGTAGATGTTACAGAGCTTTATGCTTTGTTTTATATCAGGCAAAAATGCATTTGAAGTGTCAGGGCCTGGTGGCTATCCAGCTGAATTTAATTAAAAAAATCTTTGTTCTGTTAATATTGTTCACGTTTCCTGAAGCCAGGGAGGAAAGTGTGCTACTTAAAATAATACACCATGCATCAATATCTGTATTTTCCAAGAAAAGTAAAAGCTTTTTAGAATATGTATCCTGCTGTCTAGTTTCCCTGCAAAATACAGAACAAAGTTCTTGCAAACCAGAGTAGAGAAAGTGCTTCCTTTCATCATTTTAGAAGATCAAACTAGATTTTTTAATATAGTATAGGTCACAGGAGTAACAAAACTTGCGGAGATCTTGCTATCTTTGAATGAAGAAAAAGACAAAAGGAATTCATTGAGGTTATTTAGCTATAATGCCTATTTGCATTTGAAACCAATATACTGTATGTGCTTGGTTTAAACTTTTTATTTTTCAACCCAGAAGCTTCAGCTAATTTTTAGACTTTTTAGATTTTAAGACTTTTATTCCTTTTTCAGATGTTAGCCACATGGGTTCTCCATCACCAGAGGTTCCTTATCACCATTTCTTCCTGTGTCGTCTTTGTGATATTCCTCCAATTATTTCAGCAGTGTCTGACTATCAATAATGCATGCTACCCATACAGTGGAACCTCGGTGCACGACCATAATTCGTTCCAAAACTCTGGTCGTAAACTGAGTTGGTCGTGAACCAAAGCAATTTCCCCCATAGGATTGTATGTAAATACAATTAATCCGTTCCAGACCGTACAAACTGTATGTAAATATGTAAATATATGTAAAGATTAAGCACAAATATAGTTAATTACACCATAGAATGCACAGCGTAATAGTAAACTAATGTAAAAACATTGAATAACACTTGACACAAAACACCTAGGCTCCCTGCTCAGCTACACGAGCAGGCTCGCTCGCTCTGTAGCACACACACACACCCCACCCCCTGTCAGCAGCACGCACTCGTGCTCTCTCTCTGCGCTTGCTGGCTCGCGCTCTCTAATCTCTCTGTAGCACGCTATTTTAGCCTTAAAGCCTGATCGCTGTAAACACTTTTTTTAAAATGAGTTTTAAGCACAGCGGGAAAAAAAAGGAACATTAGAACAAATCCGAAATTTATTTAAAAACCAACCACAAGCAACCAAAATAGTAACAAGATCACACTATTTTAGCCTTGCAGCCCGATTGCTGTAAATACTTTTTTTAAAAAGAGTTTTAAGCACAGCGGGAAAAAAGGAACATTTGAAAAAAGAGAAAAGTAACATTGCAAAAATTCACGCTACGAACTGAAAAATTAACTTTTGAAAAATCCGTAATACAAAAACCACCAAGAAAATTAACCTTGCATGAGTCGAGTTCTGGCATGAAGTGAGGAGGAAGAGTCTGGCTCCACAATGGAGGGATGTTTTCCTTCAGATGTTTTCTCTCTCGTGATTTCTTGGGTTTCTGGTGTTTTTAGCTGGTGGGAGTGAAAGCCTCATGCAGCCATTCTAAAAACAAAGTCCTTGTGACCCAACCCTTCGTGTTTGCCCTCCACATTACTGGCAGTCTGGCTTTGTTTACATTGTGCTGCTTGAAAGCACGAGGGTTCTCAAATTGGTAAATGAGTAAACTGGTAAACAGTTTTTCCACCTCTTCCAGCACTTGAAGCCTCTGCCTGGTTAACGCTGTAACTCCTTTTGCAATATCACCTGCTTTAATAGATTCTTTCTGCTTTAGAATAGTCAAAATCTCATGTCTGACTGAGAACAATGAACAGGGATCGGCTCTGCTTAAATGAACCAGCCAGGCAGGCACGCGGCTCACTTTCTCTCTGCTGTGTACCCCTCCAAACACCCCCCACGGGTAGTAGCAGGCAGCTACGTGGCTCACTCTCCCTCTGCTGTTACCCCCTTCCTCCAACCCATCAGTAGCAGGCAGGCACGCGGCTCACTCTCTCTCTGCTGTACCCCCCACGTCAGTAGCAGGCAGGCATGCGGCTCACTCTCTCTCTGTAACCCTCCCCGCCAGTAGCAGGCAGGCACGCGGCTTGCTCTTACTCTACTGTACCCCCCTCCTCCCTGACAGTAGCAGGCAGGCACGTAAATGCACGCAAATCTAACCCCCCGTCAGTAGCAGGCAGGCAGACACGTGGCTAGCTCTATCTCTCTCTATCTCTCAGCAGCAGGCAGGCACGTCTGACTGAGAACAATGCAACACGTGCGGAAATCATAGGCGCCCACAAGCCGAAAGGGAAACTGGCTTTGTTCGTATACCGAGTGTGTGGTCATGAACCGAGGCAAAAGTTTGGTGAACTTTTTGGTCGTGAACCGAGACATTCGTGAACTGAGGTTCCACTGTACTTTCTTTTTGATGTCTCTTTTTTTCTGTCTCAGACTTGTATTACACATCCACATCAGCACTCTCATCTCTGCTTTATCTAGCAGCTGCTCTTCATGTTACCTTAATGTCCATGTTTTAAATCTATACAACATCATAGATGAAATTATTACTTTATATACCTTAATACTTTTAATAACCGCTTCTAGTCCCACATCACATCAGTTTCCTCCATTTTTTCCACCCAACTTAAATTCCTAATTTACTTCCTTCACTTGCCATTATAATTAATACCAAATATTTAAGTATATCCCCTTATTTTATTACAGTGACAAATTTCTCCATAATGCTAACTTGCCATTTTTGCTTCAAGCCATCTCTGCCACGAAATAACAGTGTTTTATAACCTTCAAGAGGTTTCTTCATCAGATATCAAGGTGATCATATATCCCAAGGAACACTTCTCCTAAAATATTCTCTGATTGTAATTATTACTTTTATAAACTGCAATTAGCTTGAACGTAAGCCGTAATGCGCATCAACCTAAACAAAAATCACTGAGTCATCACACACTTTCCCCAATATCTTAATCATCTCTTATTGTCATACCTGATGGTCTTGGAACTTGGTTCAGTTTAATCGCTGTAATTACTTTTTTAACATCCTGTGCACTAATCCAGATTTTTAGGTCTTTGTCCAGTTGTGCTTCTTCCAGTTTCTCAATGCCATTCTCTTCATTCAAAAGTCCATTAACATACTGTCCATTTTCTCCTGATTTTTTTTGTTTTTAATCAGTAAATCATCATCTCCATCTTTTTTGTAATTTTTCCAGAAGGAAGTGTTAGCTCTACCAATGGGCTAGGTTCAATATTCTTCTTACAGTGCTGCCTCAAATTAACAATGATGACAAACTCATCACAACAACAATAAAAGCCATTCATAGATAGATAGATAGATAGATAGATACTTTATTAATCCCAAGGGGAAATTCACATAATCCACATAATCATAAAGAAACAATATTAAATTAAATAGTAATAAAAATGAAAAAAAAATAAAATTAATATTAGCATTTACTCCCCCGGGTGGAATTGAAGAGTCATAGTGTGGGAGGAACGATCTCCTCAGTCTGTCAGTGTAGCAGGACAGTGACAAAAGTCTGTCACTGAAGCTACTCCTCTGCCTGGAGATGACACTGTTCAGTGGATGCAGTGGATTATTCATGATTGACAGGAGTTTGCTTAATGCCCGTCGCTCTGACACAAATAATAGTTTTATGCTGATATAACCAGAAATTATATACTTATGAATGGTATTTCATAAGCCGGTTATATGAGTGGAAAGCTTATTTAATACATAAATTACAGTGACGCGCTGCATATTAGTTGATATTCATGTCAGCCTACAATGGCCATTATATTCAGCTTATCCAGCTTGTATCTAACTCTTTCTTTGATAACTTTAGAATTTTTTGATGTTCCTCTTTCATTTGGCCAAAACATATATGTATATATATATTATATACTTCATCCACACTTGGGATGATCTTACAGTTGTCTTCTATAAAATATTCTATCTGGCTTTTATTACCGCCACTTCTATATGTAATAAAATGTTTTTTTATGTGTGTAATAAATATTCACTATAAGTATATCCAAAACTTAATTTCATATAAATTTAGAAAATGCAACTACAAAGTGGTGTCCTTTGTTGGTGATTGTTTTTTTTTTTTGCCATTATCATCATGTTCCTTTCTATTTACTTATGAAAATAATTCTATGTTCAAGGAAATATAAGGGGATGATTTGAAAGAAGTATCTATTTATGTAGGTGACAGTATACGTTATATTACTTACCTATACTCATTACTTTGTACTGCCGTCACATAAGGAGTTTATTGCAATAATATTTTACGAGTGTGTGTTGTATTTTATCTTGTATGTCTTTTGTGTGCTGTTCGTTACTGCTGGGGGCTTGCACACAGTTTCAGGTGAAGGAGCCTTTCGCAGTTCAGGACAGAGCCGCAAGGCATTGATTAATGACATTGCCTCCATGGGCAGGATCTGGAAGTTCAGACAAAAAAAAAAATGCTCTGGTTGGCAGCCAATGAAGGGTCGGAGCACCAAAATTAAAACCGGCAAGAATGATGTGATCGAGAGGAATGGTTGATTTGCATTACAAGTAAAACTCAAACTAAGGGACATAGGACAGACATATTAATGACAAGGAAGAAAAAAGGTAGAAGTGTCTCGCTGCAATGCTGGGACAAGTTAAATGAGGTGGTCATTTGCATGCCTTTTTTTTTTCTTTAAGACTGGCCATGCTGGCATGCTGATTTCAGAGGATGAGATTTATGTCTTCTTTTACTTTCCTTTGATTTGTCCTAATGTGATTGTCCTCTTCACGTGTTTTTCTTCCTTCATGGACAATCCGTTGGAGTATCGGTCTGGACTCGTGTGGATAGACCTGTCTTAAGTGTAATGTTTATATTTATGTGCACATAAATGTGCTTTACCTGATCGGGTTAGAGGGGAGTTTTTTGTTCTGTAAGTCATACTGTGGGTACTGTTTATAGTTAGATATATATATGAGCCTCACCTGGACAGGGGCATCTTTTGTTCCTTAAGGTCATATTGAGAGTTACGTGTATATTTATGTATATATATGTGGAGGTGGTTTGAGGGAGTTGAGTTTCTATGTATATGGACTGGGAATTTGCTTGAGAGCTTGCTTGAGCTGTTCTAAAGGTGACTTTCATTTAATAGGGGCTGTGGTGTAAATAACCATGTGTTATTGTTCAGTCAGATTATACCTATTTATGTAATTTTTTTTATTGGTTTGTTCCATAACCGTTTTATTTTCCATCTGTGCTGGGTAACAGTCTTTGGGAGGAGAAGTGGCTGAACAACCAGGTCCATTGTGCTGACAAGAGTTTTATAAGTTTATCATAAATGTAGCTTTGCCCTCTTAGAGTTTAAGGTAATTGTTACACCTTCCACATCCAGCAATTTTCTATACCCCCTCTATCCACAATCATTACAACATCCACATCCATCAGTTTTCTGTACCCCTTGAATTCTGAGCAGGGTGAATGGGGAAGTTGGAACCTATCCCAGCAAGCATGGGGCAAAAAGCAAGGACAATTCCTGGACAGGATGCTACTCAATTACAGGATGAACACACATACTTGCAAACACAAACCGCAGGAGCTACCATGTCTTTGGACTGTTGAAGGAAGCCAGAGCACCAGGAGGAAGTCTCTGTGGACATGTGGAAGACATGCAAGTTCCATGTAGGGAGGACCCAAGACACGAGCCATGGTATCCTTGCTGCAAACCAGCAGTCCTACCACTGCACCACCATGCCTGTGAAAAACATATACTGTATGTACCATGAACTCATCATGAATTTACCCAAAGATTTTACTAGTTGCTGTTTAAATAAAAGTCACAGTAGTAAAATACTTTTTATTGAACACTGGCCTGTATACCAGCTAAATGTGATTGGGGTTGATGCGTACTATAAATAGAACACTGTATTTTGTAGCTACACAATTCCAGCAAGGTGTTATATCAGCATCCTTTGAATTACAGAGAGAGTCCATTTATCAGTATTAAATTTTAGGCAACAATATTTAAAGATTCCAAAGGAAGTCACTGTCATAGATGTGAATTTCAGATGTCCCGGTTACATCACATGCAGTAATATAATTCCAGACAGGCATCCTAAGGTGGAAATTTTCAGCAAAATTTGCAGTCATTTATTTAATTTGCAGTTCCTCATGGTCTGCACCTGGTCAGCAATAGGGATGAAATAAGAGAGCCATTTCCGTGTGCTGTGCATTAGTAGCTAATTATGCATCCGTAGAGGAGGAGGTGACACCCACATGGAAGAAATCTTTTTATCAGTTGTGGACACTAGAAGGCACTGTTGCTTCACAAACCCAACATGACTGATACCAGGCACAAGTTAAAAGCACAAGGATCTTGTTTTATTCAGAGAAACTCTTGACAATACTTTCCCACCACCACAGCCACAAGTAAATAATCCACACAACACTCAGTTCTTCTTCCTCCTTTGTCTTTTATTCCTCTGCTCTTCCCAGCAAGCTTTGTTCACCTACTACCTGACCCTGGCTCATTTCTGTGAGGTCAGTCCAAATCAAATCAAAATTTATTTATAAAGCACAATTTTAAAACACCTAACTGTTAAACCAATGTGCTGTACAATAAAATAAAAAATATATCAATAATAAATCAGTTAAACAAAGTACAAAAATTACATAAATACTAAAACAAATAAGTTAAAAGAACCTATTAGAAGATAAACAATTTACAGAAAAACAATGGATACAAAAAAATTAATACATTATTAATAAAATTGATACCAGAGTTACTCATTTACAGTTAAAAGCAATTGAAAACAAGTATGTTTCAAGTCTAGATTTAAACATTTGAGTTGACGAAGCTGTCCTAATTTCAATTGGCAGAGCATTCCATAACTTAGGTGCTAGAACTGCAAAGGCACGATCACCCCTTGTCTTCATCTTAGACTTTGGCACAACCAACAATTGCTGTTAAGAGGAACGTAAAGAGTGGACTGGTGTAAATGGAACCAGCATCTTGGCCAAATAGGATGGGGCAACACCATTTAACGACTTATAAGCCAAAAGTAAAATTTTAAAATGAATCCCAAATCCTGGGAGCCAATGAAGGCGAGGCCAGAATTGGAGTAATGGACTCAACTTTCTAAAACCCAGTAAGAAAATGACCAGCAGCATTCTGAACCATCTGCAGCTGAGAAAGATGAGATTTACTGATTCCAGAATAAAGTCAATTACAAAAATCGAGCCATGATATAATAAAAGCATTCTATACCTTCTTCAAATTAGAGTGCCCCAGAAATGGTTTGACTCTAGTAAGCAGTCTAAGCTGAAAAAAAGCAGCTCTTAACAATGGACGAGATCTGTTTATTAAAATAAAGATCGGAATCAAGGATAATCCCAAGACTTGAGCCGAGCTGATCACTGATAGCCCTATCAGAAAGCCATTGGTCCAAATACAATTACCTCAGTCTTACTCTGATTGAGATTCAAAAAATTTACGGCCATCCAATGTTTGACCTCATCATAACAATCATGTAGTGATTTTAAGGACTCCTTAGTCATAGGTAAGTAAAACTGGGTATCATCAGCATATAAATTAAATGAAATACCATATTTGCAAAATATGGACCCAAGAAGTAGCAAATACAAGGAAAATAACAAAGGACCCAGAATAGAGCCCTGTGGAACACTATATTTCAAATGAGCAGTAGAGGAAAGCACAGACCTGTTACCAACAGAAAAGGTCCTATTTGTGAAATAAGAATTAAACCAATCTAGTGCACCCCCTCGAATCCCTAACCACTCGTTGAGCCTTGACAACAATATGTTGTGATCAATGGTATAAAAGGCTGCAGTTAAATCCAAAAGCACGAAGACTGTTGAAATACCAGAGTCAGCTGAAAGTAAAATATCATTAACAACCCTGAGTAAAACCTTTCAGTGCTGTGATAAGTTCTATAACCTGATTGAAAAATGTCATGACCACCATTACAATCCACAAAATTCTGAAGCTGCTGCAAAACAACTTTCTCAAGTATTTTAGATAAAAAAGGTAGTTGAGAAATCGGTCTAAAATTATTTAAGTCATCCTTACTAAGGTTAAGTTTTTTCAATAAGGGCTTTACCACTGCATGTTTAAAATAGGCAGGCACAATTCCAGTGGTAAGAGATAAATTAATAATATGTAATATATGTGGTGTGAGTGTATTTAATGATACTTTCCATAAGCGTATTGGAATAATATCAGAAGGGCAAGAAGTAGCCTTTAGTCCAATTATAATGTCTACATGCGAAGAAAGAGACAGTGGTTCAAACTGGTCTAGCACAGCATTACAGATAGGAGGACAGGGAGCATCACAAGGGGATGATACTATACGGGCTTGTATTATGTCAGTCTTTTCAGTAAAAAAACCTGAGAAACTGTTCACACCTGTCCAGAGACAATTCATGACAACTGGAAACGTGTTTAAAGCAGAGGCCACTGCATAAAGTAATGACCTTGGATTATTAAATTTGGTAGACACTAAGTTCGTAAAATAATCTTTTTTAGCCTGCGCAGCAGCTTTTTGAAAGCTGACAAGACTCGATCTAAACATCTCAAAAGATATCTGCAATTTGTCCTTCTTCCATTTACGTTCAGCTTGCCTACACGAGCGCCGCATTGATTTAACGTCACTGTTAAGCCAAGGTGCACACTTGGATTTAGCACAACGATCTCTTAAAGGAGCAACAGTTTCCAGGGTAGTTGAACAGGTAGAATTAAACATGGACACAATGACATCAACACCACCATGAGTGTCTACCCCAAAAAGGCGAGTTGATGCAACACTAAAAAGTGATGCAAAATTATTCACAGCCTCATCATTTCAAAATTAAGCAAAATGTCTCTATAAAATGGCGTGAGCAGGCAAGGCATTCAGAGCTAGAGACCATATCAAATAAACATGTGGTCAGAAAAAGAGACATCTCGTATCTCTATATTTCTTAACTCAATACCATGGATTAATACAAGGTCCAGGGTACGTCCCTGTTCATCTGTGGGTGCATTAACAAGCTGTTTAAAATTAAATGAATCAATAAGAGCCAAAAAATAATTTACCATTGGCTTGCCAGGGCAGCAAACATGAATATTAAAATTCCCAACAATCAAACATTTCTCATGATTTGAAAATTGAACATTCTAAAATAAAATCCATATATTTACCTTCGGAGGTCTGTACACAACTGCACAAACAAGTGGTTCACCATTAATTTCATAAAGTTGAACTTGAAAACTTGAGTATAGCTCCACATCTAGGTTTTTACAAATAAAACCATTTTAAAAAATAGTAGTAGTAGGAGTTTGGTCTCGTCCGATGCGAGAGATGGACGTCTGAAGTGGAGCTCCGCTAGCAGTGGTGCTATTTTTCATATTATTTGCTTATTATTCTGAGATATCCTGTATTTATTCAACCCGAGAGGGACCGCTACAGTATATGTAAACACATATAAACATGGCCAACAAGAAGGGGGTCGAAAGAATCAAGACTAAAGCTACATCCAAGCTGCGATCAGCAAGCCCTAGTTCGAGATACGGCCTCTCAGAGACAGACCTTGATCAGATGGGCGAAAGTACAGACTCCTCGGGACCACGGTCCGCTACATCGCCGCTGAGAGCGAAAAGGGGAGCGAAGGTGCGATCGTGAGTGCAGATGTGGATAGCTCGCCGATTGGAGAGGATTACCTGAAACTGGAAAAGGCCGGGAGGTCCGCGGCTTCAGTTACGCAATCACGCGGGACTGGAGCAGCGGGACACCGCTTCAGCAGAGTCTGCTGCTTCATCTACGGTACAAGAAGGCACATTTGAGCTATCTGAACTGAAAGTGTTGCTCGCTGACCTCAGGCAAGATATAAAGAAAAGCGAGAAGGCTAATGAGAAAGCAACGGCAAAGGCACATGAGAGACTGAAACAGGAGATGAAACAGGCCAATGAATGTCTGCGACAGGAAATCCAACAGGCAAATGAAAGGCTTCGTCAAGAGGTACAGCTTGAACTTCGACAGGTGCTGGGTAAAATTGAAGAGCGCATTGAGAAAAACTCGCTAAACTGAGCACGCTTGCTGATCGATTGGAGCATCTTAGTGAGACATTCACGAATCGGATCGAAATAGCCGAACATCTAACTGCCAGTGCCGAGGAAAGAGCAGTAAATGTCAGTTCGAATGTAAAAACTCGGAGAAAAACTTGGAGACAGACTGGCTGCTTTAGAAGATGGGAATAGAAGGTATAATGTCAGAATTGAAGGCTTGCCGGAGAATAGAGAAAGTTTAAACCCGTGAAATTCGAACTGAACTTTTTCTAAAATAATCGGGGCGACTTTAAAGCAGAATCTGAGATAGCAGCGGCTTACAGCGACGCTGATCAAACACCGTCAGACCCCGACCAAGATCTTTTATAGTCCGTTTTGAACGATTATCATTTAAGTTAGAGGTGATGGAACTCCTCAGGAAAGAAAAAGGAAGATATTATATATGAAGATTGCCACATTCGCGTCTTCCCTGACTTCTCTCCAGCAACAGCTATCAAACGCGCCTTCTATAATATTAAACAGCGCTACGGCAAGCCAATGTCAAATACGGCCTCCTGTATCCGCAAAACTGAAAGTGGAATGGCAGGGCATTTCTATGTTTTCGCTAGCAAGGAGGAGGCAGAAAATGAGTTAAGAAAGCTGATCCCGGACTATTCTGATACATAATTGTGAGTCATGGCGGTAAATGATAAAGCTAGGATTAATAATCTACTGTCTGATCTATTTGTTTTAAAATACGGGTTTTTATCAGCATATATTCTCATATTCTTATATTATTATTACTTACTTATTACTTATCATTACTTAGTATTACTAGGGCTAAATGTTTGTGTTTTATTGTGCTTAATTACGTTTTCCTCCTCTTTTTTTTTCTTTTCTAATTATTTCATGTGTACCCTAAATGAGACTGTTCAATATCATACCCTTGGTTTGCTGTTATTGCTATTACTGCATTAAGACTTGTTATGCTTGTTTTGGACACATCTTTAACACCATCACCTGGGTTTATTATCTGGGGATATCATCTTAATGCACTAAAATTGATGAAGATTATATGTATGTATGTATGTATATATATATATATATATATGTATATGTGTATATATATATATATATATATATATATTAAGTGCAAAATTCTTTTCTTTCTTTTTCCTCTTTTAAAGACTATATTGGTAACAGATATCTCTATCTTTTAACCTTAAAGCGCCACTGCATGGGGGCTTGATGTGCTTTGGACGTGCTCTGTCTCTGGGTATGTCAGAGGACTGGGACTGCATGAAGTGGGTTTTAGCCTCACCTGGGGAGGCAAAAAGGGAGGGTGGGGGTTAAGGGGAAGAGAAAGAGAGCAGGCTTGATCTATATCTAATCTATCATCTCAATCTTTATAATTATAACTATCAACGTAATAATAAGCTGCATGGCAACAACTCTTGGGGAATAGGAAATTAAGACCTAAACTATTTCACTTCCAGTTAAGACTATAATATGACACCAAAACTCAGAATCAGTGTCTCCATGATGGGACAGTTAACTTCGTAAGCTGGAATGTTAAAGGCCTGAATCACAATTAAAGAGAAAGAAAGTACTTTCTCACCTAACAGGTCTAAATGCTAAAATAGTATTTTTACAGGAAACCCACTTACTAAGTAAGGATCAGTTCCGCTGCAAAAGACTGGACTGGCCAAATGTTCCATTCTAGTTTTACAAAGAAAACTAGAGGGGTGGGAATTCTCATACATAGAACAGTACCATTTGTAGCATCAGATGTAGTATTGGATCCTGAAGGGAGATATGTGATGGTCATGGGAGACTTATCTAACTGTAAAATGATTTTGATAAATGTTTATGCACCTAATGTTGATGATAAGGAATTTATACAAAATTTATTTGCATCCATTCCCAATCTGAACACTCATAAACTTATAATGGCTGGGGGACTTTAATTGTGTTCTAAATCCACTTTTAGATAAGACTTCCTCCACAGGGGAACGCAACTAACACCGCAAAGATAATTACAAAGTTTATAACTGATCACAACTTATCAGATCCCTGGAGGTTTTAAACCCAAATTCAAGAACATATTCTTTCTACTCACCAGTACATCATTGCTACTCAAGGATTGATTACTTCTTTATAGATAATAACTTCTTGCCTAAGATTAAATCTTGTAAATACGATGCTATTGTTATTTCAGACCATGCTCCGATGATCTTGGAGCTGAAATTACTAAGCCCCATACACTCACCCCGCAGATGGCGTCTCAATCCGCTTCTATTAGCTGACGAGAATTGTACTGAATTTATATCCAAACAAATTGAATTCTTTCTAGAGACAAATACATCCCCTGAGATCTCTGCAGGAACACTCTGGGAAACTCTTAAGGCCTTCTTAAGAGGACAGATTATCTCATATCTTTCCCACAGAAATAAATCCGCAAGAAAGTAGCAGAGATAAAAAGCGAAATTACTAAAATAGATGAAGAACATGCCAGACTACCAAGCGAGACTCTACATAAGAGGAGGCAGGCTCTACATTCAGAATTAAACCTCTTGACAACTAAAGAAACCGAACAACTAATTTACAAATCCAGACATCATTATTATGAACATGGAGAGAAAGCTAATAAGCTTTTAGCGCAACAAATTCACAAGCAAGAAGTGCGCAACGCAATCTCGGTAATTACTAACACGAATGGAGATAAAATCATCGAACACAAAAATATAATGTACACTTTTAGAGACTACTATAAATCCCTATATACTACTGAGTTTAAAGAAGACAATATACAATCTAATGCATTTCTGGATAAATTACAGATACCACAAATTGACGCTATTAGTGTGGAGGAGCTCGATAAACCTCTGTCATTATCAGAATTACTGGATGCTATAAAGTCACTCCAAGGTGGAAAAGCAGCAGGCCCTGATGGCTACCCTGCAGAGTTTTACAAGAAATTCTCCGCTCAGCTAGCTCCCCTCCTATTAGCAACATTTACAGAAGCCAGAGATAACCAATCTCTTCCACAAACCTTTCGCCAAGCACTAATCACTGTCTTTCCAAAACAAAATAAGGACTTATTACAATGTGCATCATACAGACCAATTTCACTTCTGAATAACGACGTTAAAATACTCTCTAAAATCATAGCTAGAAGGATGGAGAAAGGGCTCCCTCAATAATATCACAAGACCAAACTGGATTTATTAGGGGCCGACACTTATCTTCAAATCTTCGACGCCTGTTTAATGTAATATACTCACCAACTAAATCAAACACCCCAGAAATATTATTATCATTGGATGCAGAAAAGCATTCGACATGATTGAATGGAAATACCTTTTACTATTTTGGAGAAGTTTGGGTTTGGCCGAACATTTGTGCATGGATTAAATTACTGTATACTAACCCAGAAGCTTCAGTTTGCATCAATAACATTTGCTCAGACTACTTTAAACTAGAGCGTGGCACAAGACAAGGATGCCCTTTGTCACCACTGCTGTTTGCAATTGCCATTGAACCACTGGCAATACATTGTCGAAATACTGATCAGATAAAGGGGATTAGCAGAGAAGGACTGGAACAGAAAATCTCATTATATGCAGATGACATGGTACTGTATATATCGGACCCAGAAAATTCTGTGCCTGCAGTCTTAGCAGCACTCACAGAATTTCAAAAGCTCTCTGGTCTCAGAATTAATCTGAATAAAAGTGTACTCTTTCCGTGAATTCGCAAGCATATAATATTAGATTAGACACCCTTCCTTTTATCATTGCAGAACAGTTTAAATACCTCGGGTAAACATCACAAGTAAACATAAAGCTCTTTATCAAAAAATTTCGTGTCTGTATGGAAAAAATTAAACAAGACTTGCATAGATGGTCAACCCTTCATCTCACACTAGCTGGAAGAATTAACACTGTTAAGATGAATATTCTTCCTAAGCTCCTTTTTATTTCAAAACATACCAATATACATTAATAAATCGTTCTTTAAGCAATTAGATTCAACAATAACCTCATTTATTTGGAATTCTAAACATCCACGCATCAAAAGAGCGACCCTACAAAGACAAAAGGCAGAAGGCGGCATGGCTCTACCTAACTTCCAGTTTTATTACTGGGGCAAATATACAGTCGATAAGAACCTGGACACAAATAGAAGAACATACACAGGCATGGACCGCAATAGAAGTAAAATCCTGCAGTACTTCTTTGTATTCCTTGCTTTGTGCTCCAATAAACACACGTTATCGGCAATACACTAATAACCCAATTGTGCTCCACTCACTTAGAATCTGGAACCAATGTAGAAAGCATTTTAAGACGGAGAAGCTTCTTTCTGTGGCACCCTGCAAAAGAACCACCTCTTTCAACCCTCACAAACATATGCAGTTTTAATATCTGGAAAAATTTGGAATTAACTTGCTTAGAGACCTTTATATAGACAACGTCTTTGCATCCTATGAACAATTACGTTCCAAATTTAACATTCCAGCTACAAATTTCTTTCACTATCTTCAAATCAGGAACTTTGTTAAACAGAACCTTCCAGATTTTCCTCATCTTGCACCCTCATCCACGCTGGAAAAATTATTGCTCAATTTCAAGGAGTTAGACTCCATCTCTACAATATATAAAATCCTTTTACAATCCCTTCCTTTCAAAGATCCAAGAGGACACTGGGAAAATGACCTCTCAATTAATATATCAGAAAAGGAGTGGAAAGTAGCAATGCAGAGAATTCACTCAAGCTCCATATGCAAAGCATACAATTATACAACTCAAAATTATATATCGAGCACATCTGTCTCGACTAAAACTCTCCAAAATGTTTCCAGGGCATGATCCAACCTGCGAACGTTGCAACCAAGCCCCAGCCTCACTAGGTCACATGTTCTGGGCCTGCTCCAAATTAACATTATTCTGGACAAAAATTTTTAATTACCTCTCAGACAGTCTTGGACTCACAATCCCTCCTAACCCATTAACAGCTGTGTTTGGGGTTCTTCCAGAGGGTCTTAAAGTGGAGAAAGACAAACAAACTGTGATTGCATTCACTACACTGTTGGCACGCAGACTTATTCTGATAAACTGGAAGAACCCAAACTCTCCTTTTAAGTCAGTGGGAAACTGATGTGTTATATTATTTAAAATTGGAAAAATCAAATACTCAGTTAGAGGATCTGTGCAGACTTTTTCAAAACATGGCAGGATCTAATCAGTAATATTTTGAAATGATTTTATAAAGCACAGAGAATTTGTTGATTTAGGTATTTTTAAAAGCCTTAAATTTTACACCGTTTGGCTTGCTCTCTCTCTCAAGGGTGGGGATCGATCTGTTCTTAGCATAATTCTTTTTTTTTGTAAAACTTGATTGCTATGTATTGATTGTAATAAAATTAATAAATAAAAAAAAAAAAAAAAAAAAATAGTAGCAAGACCTCCTCCTTGGCCGGTAATCCTGGGTGAATTTAAGAAATTACAACTCCGGGGTACCATCTCAGTAAATGCACTGAGGTCGGCTCCATGAATCCAGGCTTCCATAATAAACAAAAATTCCAGGTTATTGTTTGTGAAGAAGTCATTTAATACAAAAGTTTTATTTATCACAGACCTGGGGCCTCATGTATAACGCCGTGCGTAGAACTCGCACTATAACATGGCGTAAGCACAAAAGCCGAAATGTGCTTACGCACAGAAAAATCCAGATGCAGGAATCTGTGCGTACTCCAACTTCCACGCGTTCTTTCGTTACATAAATCCCGATCAGCGTGAAAACTACGCTTCGCACGCAGCATTTTGTAACGCCCCAAATCCTCCCAGAATTACGCCTATTTGAATATGCAAATCAATATAAATCGCCCTTAAGCGCAGCCTTCTGTGAAAAGACAATGGGAAAAGCACGGGAAAAATATAATAATTTCAGCGAATACCAAGTGGAGGCAAAGGAAAAACATACTATTTGTTCAAATAAACCGTGGTATAATCAACAAAATGAAGTTGATCGAGTGACATAGCGTGTTGGAGAAACTTGAAAGCTCACATTCACAAAATCGCACAGTGCGAAATAAAAAGAAGTCACATATCAAAGTTGCGTGAAAAGAAGAGTTGTAAGCCCACTGTCTGAGTGTCATATGAAAGCTTATTAGGGTACAGAGAAAAAAGGCACACGGTGGGGGAAAAAGCACGCAATGTCAACTTTAATCTCGAATTTTCCACTTTAATCACGTAGTTTATTTTCTCATTTAGTAGAACATTATAAACTTCATCTTAAAATCGTTTAATTAACCAGTTTCTCAAAATTACATCGTAATTAAAGTAGCACGTTAAATGCTTTGTTTTGTATTTGATCTTCTACTCGTATGTGATCTATGTGTGTGAATCACTACTTGCTTCTTAAACTGGCTCTCTTCCTCCAACTGGACACAGAGTCCATTACATTTGTGATATTACAGCTCTCTGAATAACTAAAATACTGAGATGTATACGTGATGTCATTTTCATGATGATAGGAGCTAAAGCACATTATTAAACATGTGTTTCATGAGCCTCGTGCTCATGACAAGCATTTATCTTTTTCGCAAATTTGTGCTGCGTTTTTAGCTGTGTTGTTATTTTCTCTTTCTGTTTTATATTCAATATATATTGGCGTGGCCGCCCCAAGAGTCCTTGCTTTTCTTTCCCCAAGTAACCGATGCCACACAATCAGCTCTGTAATAGACGTTAAGCCATCTGTAAGCTTAGCGCCGATTCTTCAAAACGTTTAAAGAACATTGAAATATCTTCGTAGTACATGTTTAATTATTCTATCCTTCACGACACTCCCAGTGAAGAATATATATTATTTAAATGAAGTTAGTTTTATGTGTATAATTTAACAAACATATTTTGCTGCATTTCAACTTAAAAATGATATCGTCATCATATGTAAATACGCGCTTTATAAAGTGGCCCAGGTTGTGAGATGATATAACTGTAGTGCAAATTTACAGTGGGGTGATTGTACTTATAAGTACTAACAGTTCTACAAGGTGCAATTGATTGAATGCATTTAAAGTTCTTGGGATGAAACTGTTTCTGAACTGCGAGGTCCGTACAGGAAAGGCTTTAAAACATTTTGCAGTGGCTGAGGTAGCGTGTCCTTAAAGCTGTATACCGATAATTCCCTTTCCGATCAGCTGCTGCTGTGATTCACACTCAGATACAGTGATATAAATACTCCGAGTCGTGCAGTGAGAGTGATATGGAAAAAGATGATCCACTGTGGCAACTCCTAACGGGAGGAGCTGAAAGAAGAAGAAGTGAGAGTAACAACGCTAAAGCAGTTATGGTATTTGGAATACTATGGCTGTTCCCTGGACCATTATATTGTTACGAGTTAATTACAATCAGATGCATTACACTAATAAACAATATGCGGTTAGTTTCTGTGTATTTATAAAGCCGAGTCATGAAAATAATGAGTAATCACACAAGAACAGTAGCATTGCTTTGACGCTGGGTGCCGCCAGTCTGCAAAACCGAGCGGAGAACTTCGTCTGACAAGACATGAGGTACCGTGGAAAAGTGTGTGGCTTTACGCCAAGTGTAGGTTTTATACATCGCGATTTGAACGTGGAAAAGTTCTTACGCAACATTTCTTTGCATACGCACCGTTTATACATGAGGCCCCTGGTGTTGATCAATGCCATCTTCCAGGGGGGGGTAAATCTTCCGTCAGCAAAGTATGACGATCCAGTTGGCAAAGATTAAAAAAAAATTACCCCTGGTAAGAAAGCCAGCGCGTGATGCTGTCACCGACTTAACCCGGAAAATCTAACAGGAGCCTCGGATGTTGACCAGTCTGGTCCCAGCCGGACAGGAGAATAAACTGGATCAAAAACCAGCCTCAGGCTTCGTGGTTGAAGTTGACAATCATATTCACAATCGACTCAGCCATAAGCCTTCGAGACTTGACCAAAACTCCAGCCCAGCAGCCCCTTCTATGCCTCTTCTTGCGACACCGGCAAAAATTTGTCATCTCAGCCAGAGCAAGTGGGTCGGCCAAACATCTTACTGTATTACTTGATGCCACCGGAGGTGGAAAATAGACACAACAGGGTCTTGCCAAATTAAATTCCAGGACAGCAGTTCAAATGTCTAGAAGTATCTCCTGATCATATGTCAACACGGAAAAAATAAAATGAAATTAAAAAAGCAAAAATAATAAACACAACAGGCTAAAACGAAAACACAGACCAAACTGACGGCAAGCCATTAACATCGCACCATCTATCTAGTCCAGTCCTTTAATATTGGTTTCTGCTCTTCCGCCCTCATGCTCTGCAAGCACATCCAAGTTAGGCATAAATGTTATGTCAGTTGTCTCTTCCACAGCACCCCCTGGTGGCACCCATGATAACCAACAGGGCTGAATTCCAAGTCCCATAGTGCCCTGTGGGAATCCAGGACAATGCTGTAAACCAGGGGAGTTGCCATTTAGTGTTTTGGGGGAGACAGTGCCCTAAAGCAGCCACCTTCCACCATCCTTCCATCTTTTGGGTGCCCAACCCGAGTTTGGCTGCCGGCTGTCCCTTTCACAGTATTACATCTTTCATTGCAACTAAGGTTCAGATGAATTAAACGCCTCAGATATGAAATCCAGATTATAATATGGGACCATTCACATCAATAGAAATCCATAAATTCACACATATATCCAAAAGAATATAAAATTTCACAAAATATTCCACAATAAATGCAGACATTTCTTGACTTTCAAGTACCTCATACCCAGAAGATATGCGTTGGTATGACACATGAATGCCCTCCCCATTTCATTGTATTGTCAATGCTGATATCTCTCAAATTGGTGAAGAAATCTGCTTATTACTGTATTCCAAGCAACACTTTATAAAGTTCAACATTACAGTATGTCAGTATCACAGGTTTGAAATGTAGATGTGTACATGTGTAGACTTCCTAATATCTTATGATCATAAGCTTCCAACTAGTGTCATACAAGAATGTTATGCCAATCATTGTGCTGTTTGTGTTGAAAGGCTCACATATTAGTGGCCAGGTATACATCCACTGACCATGGTAATGTAATGTTTGGCTCAGTGTCATAAATGACCAATTCAGCAGACCGGAGCATACAAACAGCAGTACTCAATATGCAGTGCATTGAAAATAATGGAAAAATTCAGAGAACCTAATGTAACAGTTAAGTCTTTCTGATCACATCACAACAGCTTAGAAATTGTTGAATTAATTCCAGCATGCCACCATATGGAAATGTCAACTTTTGTTCTTGTAGGATGAAGGATGATTGAATAATCGACCGAAGGCTGAATATTTAGTCAAACTTATTCAATGTTCTTGTCTTTGATCAGTCTGTTTAAAATGTATGAATGTAGCTGCCGATGTATAAAGCGAAGTCAGGCACGGGTAAGACGCGTGTCAAAGAAATCTCACAGTCCAAAAGTTTGTTTTAAAATATTTAGTGAAAGTTAAAGGCAAATAATCCACACAAGAATAAAAGGAAAAATAGTTACATACATTGAATAAAAGCAAAAAAGGAAGAAATGTATCTTCTATAGACTTAGCTTTTCTTGAGAAACTTTAGTTATTTCATCCATCCATCCATTTTCTAACCCGCTGAATCCGAATACAGGGTCATGGGGGTCTGCTGGAGCCAATCCCAGCCAACACAGGGCACAAGGCAGGAACCAATCCTGGGCAGGGTGCCAACCCACCGCAGGACACACACAAACCCAAGCACACACTAGGGCCAATTTAGAATCGCCAATCCACCTAACCTAACTTTAGTTATTTCTATACTTAAAACATTCTTTATTTCTTTCTATACTTAAAGGTTCTTGATTTCTTCTTCTGTATGCCTTAAGCATACGGTTCAACACTTAAATAAAAGTGCTATTTTATGAGTTACTTTACACTCAAAAGGTCCGTAAGCCGGTTGGCACATAGGCATGTGCCCAGGCACGGTTACGTGTACAAGCACAAACACGATTAAAAACCGTATGCCTCTATACCTTACACAAAGCAAGGCTAGACACTAACTGAAGAACATTGTTCACTCAAAGCTGTTAGAAAATGACAGGAAAATACCAACACAATTCTGTTCACGGGGCTTATAGGAACCTCCCATATTTTATGCATTATCATCTAGTAAAATATTCATGAATTTTATAGAACTAGGAAAATGGCTCTTACACATCCGGCCCCTAATTGTTTTATTCTAGGGCAATTACTTTAACTTTACTTAATAAGAGCCTTCATTACTTTACCAAAGTTAAAACAAATCTTAAAACCTAAATTCTACTATACTAAACAGTAAACTTAAGAAACTTAAAATTTAAACTGCACTGAAAAAACACAAGCACTAAATTTAAAAACTTTAAAATTAGGCATGCAAAAAGAAAAATGAGTAATTTCAATCATTGTTTCTTCCTGGAGCAGGCAGAGTTTGTTCACAAGTCTGTCCAGTGTGCTGGTCTGGATCTGCACACAAACTCTTCTGACTGCCCCTTTTGCATCTGGCATTGTCTTTACCCAGGAGTTTCAGAGTGTAGCATCTTGTAATTACACCCACAATGTCCAATTTCTTTATGAACTTGTTGCATAATTAACAGTAGCAATATGTGAATTCTTCTGAAAAATTGCAGGGTGTTTTGCCTCTTCTGGCATACAGTAGCTGATTTGCTGAGTCTTCCTCCAACTCTCAATATTCTATCTTGCCGGACTGAGTCCAGTTTGTTGATTTTACCTTTCTTTACAAGCTGATTTTTGTGCAAGGCTTTAACCTCCTCTGGGTAAGCTTGTAGTTGACTGAGGCGAATAAGTTCATCTTTTGCTTTAGACAAGTCATTTAGAGACAGTGGCTTTAGTCTCATTGTTGATTTATATTCCTTCATACAGTATGTTCTGTGATTAGTGTCTTTTGTCTTTCCGGATTGTCGTTAGTAGACAAGTCCACTTCATCCGGTCTCTTAGGCCATTCATGCTGTGATTGTAGCAGGAAATTTGGGTTTTGTATCCAAGTTTTACTTTTGGTGAAGCTTTCTATTGTCAAACCTCTTGATGCCTGGTCCGCAGGATTTTGTGAAGATGTGACATACCTCCATTGCGAGGGTTGTGTGTGCTCTCCTATCACTGCGATTCTGTTGGCAACAAAGGTTTTGTAGCATGCACTTTCATTTGCGATGTACCTTAGTACTGTGGTGCTGTCAGTCCAAAAGATTGACTCTTGCAAGGGAATCTGCAGTTCTCATTTTAGCATTTTGTCCATTTTGACTGCAACCACTGCTGCTGTAAGTTCCAACCTTGGTATAGTGACAGATTTTAGTGGTGCCACTCTTGATTTCCCCATTAGAAATGAACAATGTCTCTCATTTTCTTTGTTAGTCAGAAGGAGGTAGGAAATAGTGCCATACCCATTTTCTGAAGCATCTCCAAAATGATGCATTTGTGCGGTCATTATTTGACCAAATCCAGGTGGTTTAAAGCACCTGTCTACATTGTAATCCACAAGTAGCTGCAAATCGTCCATTCATTTTTTCCATTGCCGAGCATACGTAGCTTCCACTTCTTGATCCCAAATATATTTTTCTTTACACAGAATAAGCTTGGCAGGCAATATTACTGGTGCTAAAAATCCAAGTGGGCCATATATTGAACTGACCACTGACAGAATGCCACATCTTGTAGTAGGCTTATCTTGCAGCTTTACCTGGAACTTAAAACTGTCAGTCTGTGTGCACCATTGAACACTCAAGGCTCTTTCAACTGGTAACAAATCATGGCTTAAGTTCAAGTCGTTTTGATCTATTTCTGTGTCTTCTTCAGGGATTGACAACAAAATTGCTCTGCTGTTACTTATCTATTTGGTAAGATAAAATCCTCCCTTTAAGCATAGTTGAAGATCTTTGGCCAATTTTATGGCTTGTTCTTCTGTAGCAACTGACTTTAAACAGTCATCAACATAGAAATTATTTAACACAGTGTTAACTGCTTCCTCTGGAGCTGTGTTTCTTGCATCCTCTGCTGTTCTTCTTAAGGCATAAGAGACACAACTGGGCAATGAAGTAGCACCAAAAAGGTGCACTGTCATTTTGTATTCCTCAAGTTCATTGTTTAGATTACCTTCTGGCCACCACAGAAAGCGAAGAAAATCCATGTCCTTTTCGGGTACTTTCACTTGATAGAATATTGATTTAATGTCTGCCATGAGAGCGATTGGTTCCTCTCTGAATCTTGTAAGAACTCCAATGAGTGTATTAGTTAAATCAGGTCCTTTCAGCAACTGTTCATTTAAAGAAAAACCTTGATAAATGGCTGTACAATCAAAAACCACTCTTAATTTGTTTTTGTTTTTTTTGGATGATACACTCCATGGTGAGGGATGTACCATTTTTTTTCTTTTTCAAGTGTTCGCTGTTCAGTGGGTACCTTTATGGCATATACTTTGTCTAAAATATCTGTCATGAACACTTTATAATTCTCATGGAATGTTAGGTACTTTTGTAAGTTTCCTTTTAAGTCCAATAGCATGTTGTTTTGCAACACAATGGTTGTTTAGCACTTTAAGTGTTTCATCTTTAAAGGGCAGATTAATGCAATAGTGTCTGTTCACTAGACTTGCAGTATCTGAAGCTACTGTATGTGCATGAATTTAATGTCCTCCTGTGACATTTTCTCCTTTTCCTCACAGTCGCTTTCTGGAGAGTCTGTATTGTATTGCTGAAGTAACATTTACTCCACTTCCTTTATTGTCACATAATTGACAGAACATCTTTATACTTTTTCGTTGTCTGACTACTTTGTATAGCAAGTAACAATCCATCCTAAAACTGTTCTCATTGCGTAAGGTCCATCTCCTTCACTATCTATGATTTCCCATGGCTCCATGATTTTACAAGAGTCTGTGCGTATTATCAAACCTACTTCTGCGTTTATTTGGGGTAGATGCACATTTTTAAGGTAAAGCCATTTCATAATATCTTCTTGAGTAGGAATTGTATCCTTATATCCAGGTATAACAGTCGCTGTATGTATCTCTGGTAAGTCATAACATGTGTTTTCTTCTAGCCCACAGACTTGCAACTCCGTTAAGATTTTACATTTTAATGGTTTTTCTGGATTATCTAGAGTGTTGAGATATAGGTGCGATTTTCCTTCCTGAGAGGTTTAATTGTTCTCTTTAGCTCTCTGTGCAAAATGTGGCTGAGCTACTGGGATCTATTAGAGCATATGTTTCAATATATTTTTCGTTCGCTTTGGATTAGACTTTAATTGGAACCACAGCTGTGACACTATTTCCGGCCCCGGTAGCCATACAAGACTCTTTCGGTATTATGGGAACATTCGTAGAAGAAGTGCTTTTCTTTTTCGATTTAGCGCTATCTTCTTTAAAGGATTTGACTTTATCATCTGAGTCCTTTTCTTTATTTATATGTAAAATAGCTGGGTGAAAATTAGTGCATATGCTGCATTTAATCTTTTCTTCACATTTTATGCTAAGATGTCCTTGTTTTAGACATTTAAAGCATAAGCCCTTGGATTTTAAAAAGTCAATTTTACTTTCATAAGTTAATGTCTGAATTGCGTTGCAGTCATTAAGGTCATGCTTTTTGTCACAGAAAAAACAGTGCTTACCCTGTATACGCTCAGTTGTCTCCTTTTTATTTCCCTTTTCAACGGTAGCAGCAAAATTTGAGACAAAGTTGCCCTTTCTCTTTCCGCCTTTTGCTGGATATTTTTCGTGATCAGTCTTTTCTTTTTCCCTTTTGAAGGTATAGCTTGCATAGGAAGCATCATAACACTTTTACAATTACCAAGGAAGAGTGTGTATGTCTTTAAGCTATCTACATCTCCTGAGTTTAATTGTGGCCACTTCCTGATTTTCTTCATGTAGGCATCTCCTATTTGAATGTGGTTTCCATAAAATGTCTCTAACATTTCTCTGGCATTTCTATACCCCTCTTCTGGTGGCAAGTATGCGCAATTCTGTGCAATGTTTCTAGGTTCACCTTTGGTGAATTGTACTAAATACCAGGATCACTCACCACTTGGTCGATGATTCAGTCAAATGCCCTTATAAAGTTCATATAAGTCAATGGATCGCCTTCAAACACTGGCACTTTTATATGGGGTATATTAGGCGCTTGTTCTTTGCTTTGTTGTTCTTTCGATTGATCATAACATTGTCCATAATGCTGTTGTTGAAAAGATGCTGGCGCTTTATTGTGTTGCTGATAAAGCGATTCCTGGTTATAACCGTTTGCGTTTGGTGGCTTTTCAAATTTCACATCTGGTTTCTGACTCTATTTGGGCTGCGATTGCACCCTTTAAGCACTTTCAATTTTGCGTCCGATACTGCAATGGCTGTCTCCAAAGTCAATTGATCTCTTTTAGCTTTCAACTGTGCTTCTTCTATATCTAGAGCCTGTTGCTTTCTTTGTTTCTCTGCTTTAGCCAACAGCACAGCGCGTGCTGCCTCTTGAGATCTGATGGCGCTAATGGAAGTCGCAGCTGAACTTGCACTATGTTTAGATTTTGCAGAGATTTGGGAGGCTTTGGCTGAATTAGCCTCTGAACTTATATGACTTTTACTTTGAATGGAAATCTGAGAAATACTGTCTTCTGGAGAAGCATCAGGAATGTCATTTGTTATTCTGTAATCCTTGAATTGGTTAGCAGAAAAATCAGGCTGCTTGTTGAAGCTTTTATTTTGACGTACTTCTAAAACCCAATTCGTTGTACATCCGGTAATTGTATTACAAATTTCCATTTTATCATCAAAGTCCTTTTGTAGCATTTTCTGTGTATCTTTATTGCTCTGGAGGGATAAAAGTTTGTCGCTTAACCTTTTATATTCCATTCTCAGGTCAAAGAACGAATTCTTGATGATTGATTTTATATATTCACAGTTAAATTCATTTTTTTGTAAATCCTTTACGGTCTTCATCATACTAAATAATTGTTTGTATTTGTAATCCATTTCTGATTGAAGTTTAGTTGTCGATGAATTGGACGGCATCCTTGTCGAGTACCACTCTCCAGTTTGAAGTTATCTGAAATAATGTTAATACAAAATGAGGCTTCTGGACTAGTATACAGTGATCCCTCCTCGATCGCGGGGGTTGCATTTCAGAACCCCCCACGAAAGGTGAAAATCTGCGAAGTAACAACCATACGTTTATATTGTTATTTTTATATTGTCATGCTTGGGTCACAGATTTGCACAGAAACACAGGAGGTTGTAGAGACAGTGACTTTAAAAAAATTGCAAAAAACATTTGTCTCTTTTTCAAAAGTTTAAACTGTGCTCCATAACAAAACAGAGATGAGAGTTTCGTGTCTCAATTAAAAGAATGCAAACATATCTTCCTCTTCAAAGGAGTGCAGGTCAGAGAGAGAGAGAGACAGAGAGCGAAAAGCAAACAATCAAAATTCAATAAGTGTTGTTCGGACTTTTGTATGCGAAGCACCGCCCAACAAAGCAGCTGCAAGGTGCAAGGTGAAGGTAGTCTTTCAGCATTTTTCAGAGGAACGTCCGTATCCTCTAGGCCAGTGTGCGAACAGCCCCTCTGCTCACACCCCCTCGTCAGGAGCAGAGAATGTTAGAAAGAGAGAGAGAGAGACAGAGACAAGCAAACAATCAAAAATCAATACGTGCTGTTTGGCTTTTAAGTATACAAAGCAGAGCGCTGGAAGCATATTGTATATTATTGAGGAGTTTTATTTAATATGTAATACGTGCTGTGATTGGGTAGCTTCTCAGCCTTCTGCCAATAGCGTCCCTTGTATGAAATCATCTGGGCAAATCAACTGAGGAAGTATGCACCATAAATTAAAAGACCCATTGTCCACAGAAATTCACAAACCACCGAAAACTCAGTGATATATTTAGATATGCTTACATATAAAATTCACAATGGAGTGAAGCCGCGAAAGTCAAAGCGTGATATGATATAGCAAGGGATCACTGTAAACTAGTTTTCACCAAGCACATATGTTTGGGGCAAACTCAGATTTGTGCAATGTGGTGAATAGGTAGTCCCGTTCAACAATATCAATTGCTTTTTCTACATCTAAAGATAATAAGATCTCTGGGGTGTTAGATATAATGGGTGAATATACAGTCATATAAAAAAGTTTGAGAACCCCTCTTAATTCTTTGGATTTTAGTTTATCATTGGCTGAACTTTTAAAGTAGCAACTTCCTTTTAATATATGACATGCCTTATGGAAACAGTAGTATTTCAGCAGTGACATTAAGTTTATTGGATTAACAGAAAATCTGCAATATGCATCATAAAAAAATTAGACAGGTGCATAAATGTGGGCACCCCAACAGAGATATTACATCAATACTTAGTTGAGACTCTTTTTGCAAATATAACAGCCTCTATACGCCTCCTATAGCCTTTGATGAGTGTCTGGATTCTGGATGGAGGTATTTTTGATCATTCTTCCATATAAAATCACTCCAATTCAGTTAAATTTGATGGCTGCTAATACTAATGATATAAACAGTCCAAATATAATAGACCAAGGGTATGATGTTAAAGAAAAAAAAAAACTGTAAAAAAACAAGGCTGGTTACTTTAATAAAGTTAAGAGCTTGTTACTTTGTGATAGCAAAAGTGTACATATAATTAATGAAAGAAATGTCAATATGATAATTGTAGCATACTTTAAAAAATATAGGGAAGGGATGGTCAAAAAAGAAGTAAAACATAAAATACAGTAAAAAGAATACGCTTGAGTATGTGGATTTCACTTTCACCAAACAAAAAATTTTTAATAGGCCTCTTCATTGGGAAGAAGCACTGCTTTTCCCTGATGGCAACACAAATTAGACAATCTACAAGTCTCCGACTTAAAGTTTAAAGCCAAACAATATCTACATACTTCTCTCATATCACCTATGTCCATTTTTCCCTGTTCCGTAATTTCACCGAGTAGTAATTGTTAGTGCTAATGTGATATTTACTATCAATTCTTTGAGACTTTTGAATTTTAGTACTTTTATAATCTCTAACGTGCTCTGCATGTGTATTGCGCCAACGTTTTTGAACCTCTTTCCAACGTTCTACTTTGTCTTCTACTCTGTCTCTATCTTGGTCTCATCAGACCAGAGAATCTTATTTCTCACCATCTCAGAGTCCTTCAGGTGTCTTTTAGCAAACTCCAAGATAGAACCTTTTGGCCTTAATTCTAAGCGGTATGTGTGGAGACAACCAGGCACTGCTCATCACTTGTCCAATACAGTCCCCACAGTGAAGCATGGCGGTGGCAGCATCATGCTGTGGGGGTGTTTTTCAGCTGCAGGGACAGGACGACTGGTTGCAATCGAGGGAAAGATGAATGCGGCCAAGTACAGGGATATCCTGGACAAAAACCTTCTCCAGAGTGCTAAGGACCTCAGACTGGGCCGAAGGTTTACCTTCCAACAAGACAATGACCCTAATCACACAGCTAAAATAACGAAGGACTGACTTCACAACAACTCTGTGACTGTTCTTGAATGGCCCAGCCAGAGCCCTGACTTAAACCCAATTGAGCATCTCTGGAGAGACCTAAAAATGGCTGTCCACCAACGTTTCCCATCCGACCTGACAGAACTTGAGAGGATCTGCCAGGAGGAATGGCAGAGGATCCCCAAATTCAGGTGTGAAAAACTTGTTGCATCTTTCCCAAGAAGACTCATGGCTGTATTAGCTCAAAAGGGTGCTTCTACTAAATACTGAGCAAAGGGTCTGAATACTTAGGACCATGGGATATTTCTGTTTTTCTTTTTTAATAAATCTGCAACAATTTAAAAAATTATTTTTTTTTTGTCTGTCAATATGGGGTGCTGTGTTTACATTAATGAGGGAAAAAATTAATTCAAATGATTTTAGCAAATGGCTGCAGTATAATAAAGAGTGATAAATTGAAGGGGGTCTGAATACTTTCCGTACCCACTGTATACAGTACAGGCCAAAAGTTTGGACACACCTCCTCATTCAATGTGTTTTCTTTATTTTCATGACCATTTACATTGGTAGATTCTCACACGTTGAAGGGAGGTGTGTCCAAACTTTTGGCCTGTACTGTATATCATATATAGTTACAGCAAGTTTCACTTTACAAATGGTCCAAAATGCAAGCTTCAAGTAGAATATTCTTTGCATGCCAGAAAATAGTATGACTCATGAAAGAAACAAAGTTGGGATCAGTCTTCTCAGCTCTTTATCTGCTTCGTCCAGAGAACTAAATATGTAAAACTGACCTTCAACAACCATTTTCTGTTTAGCAGGGTACAAGAGGCTGTATTTGATTTCAGCTCTACTTAGGTGCTCTTAAATGCTGTAGAATGTGGCGTGTTCAACAGCTGTAGCAGGTGAAAAGTCTGGGGAAAATGCAAATTTGGCTATTTTTAAAAGGTATTTCATCTTTCTGTATGAGAAGAGACGTGAGATTTTGTCTGGCCTGTAGTTTCTCGAAACAGGCAATTAGGCTTTTTGGCTTGGAGGTATCCAATCCATGTATATGGTAGGCTGCTGAGATCTCGATGTCTGATTTTAAAGTCCTCTCCCATTATTTTAGAGAATAGTTCAGCTATGAATTTCGTTGGGTTTGGACTTTCCATTTTCCAGGAAGACATTCAATTCTGATGTTGTTCCTTCTATATCTGTCTTCCAGTGTTGCCAGTTTATCTGTGAGCATTTTGCACTCTGATTTTGCAGCCATTACTTTTTCATCCGCAGTGGAACACGATTATTCAACTATTTCAATACAGGTTGTGAACTTGCTTTACATCTTCAAGCTGAGCAGAAGTACTTTAATTTTACTCTCTAATTTACTTGTTTTTTCCTATATTTTTTCATCAGTTTTTTGTTTCATTTCTGTAAAGGTTATAGTAAACTTAGTACAGTAGTCCCCCGTCTATCAAGGAAGTTACGTTCTAGACCCACCCACGATACGTGAAAATTCACGATATAGAAAGACAACATTTTTTTTTTTATAGTTTAAGCCTTAAAATACCCATCCCACACGCTTTAAACACATGTAAACTTACTAAAACACACTTTGTAAACACATATGATATGTGGATGTTGGGCTAAGGATATGAGTAACATCTCTCTATTTTAAAACATTATAACTTCACGCAAGACAAGGCAGTGAGACAGGATAAGAGTTGCTGTAGAGGCTTTTAAATATTTGACATGCAGAGCAACAAGCTGAAAAACAAGCAGCACAGAGCCAGCACAAAGTCCACTTCTCCTTAGCGTGCATTGAGCTCCCCCCTTCCCAACACGAAGTGGCAGGAGCATAGCGCGCCTCTGGAGAGGAGGGGGTTTGAGCGAAGCAATCCCGATGAGATCTGAGCACTTCTCCTTAGCTTGCGTTCAGATGTCGCACAACACCAACCCCCAACCTCACTCCTCCTCCTCCTCCTCCTTCAGAACAGGTATGCATCTTGGCAGAAGCATCAGGAAGCCAGTAGCTGATCTGTCCACTTCTGCTTAGTGTTCGTTCAGCCCAGCCCCCCGTCACAAAGCAAGCGGCAAAGACGTGAAGTGGATAAAGGACAGCTGCTGTACAGGCTTTTAAGTGATTGACGCAAAACGCGACAAGCACAACGCACAGCTGGCCAGCAGCAACAAGACACCAGCTGAACCAATCGCATCTCTTTACAACCCCTTCACAACGCGAGCGTTATGTGCTGCGAGAAAGATATTTAACCATGCCCGAGTCAGGAAATAAAGGACAAATATTGTTTATACAAAACTTTTAAAGTAAGAATTAAAATAATGCATATGTAACAATTCCCATGAAAATAGCAATCTCTTTAAATTGTTTAATCTATCTATATCTATCTATCTATCTATCTATCTATCTATCTATCTATCTATCTATCTATCTATCTATCTATCTATCTATCTATCTATCTATCTAATCGGTAAACCAAATGAGGGGGTGGGTGAGCAAAGCGAGCAGGGGGCGGGGCCCCCTAGTAATAATAATAGTATTAATAAATCTGCGATGTAGTGGGGGCGTGATAGCTGAACCGCGATAGAGCGGGAGATTACTGTAGTTAAATGTTACTCCATGTCTTTTATGTCCTGATGCAATTTATCATTTTTCTCATTTATGCGCTTTATTTTGTTCTTTATTAAATTTATTTCATTCTTTATTTCTGTATTGTGTTTCTTTGTGTCTCATCTTATATCATTTATGTTCTGTCCTGAGAGCAGTGATCGTTACTTTCAGCTCGGAGATTGCATTTCAGTCTTCCCCGATCTCTGGAGGTGGAGTTGCAAGTTGAGTAGGAGGTGATGTCACAAACTCGTGGGGGGAATTAACTGAAGTTGACAGTGGGGATAAAAAGGCCATGCTCAGCTTCAAAGATCCTCCTGGAGTTGACGAATGATCCAAGCCCGCCTTACTCGCAGTTTTGCTTTCATTGATGCTCTCAGCTGGAGCTGATACTGCCATATCAGATTCTGGCAGGTCTGTACTTTCGTCCATGTGTTCCTCCAGGTCAGTCTCTAGGGTGCTCTACCGTGAACTTGAGGACGATTTAGACTTTGATGGGGGTTTTGGTGCCTTATCCTTTTCCTTCTATGCCTTTTGTTTGCTACTCATGCTTAATCGTACTTACATGTAGTATTATTAAATACCCTCAAGATGAATAAATACAGAATATCTCGAAGCGAAGTGATATATAAAAAATAGAATTTAAAATAATACTGCTGCTAACGGAGCTCTTCCCTACACCTCCATCTCCAGACAAGACCAACTCACACATCGTACAAGTTAATGAAACCTG
Organism: Polypterus senegalus; assembly: GCF_016835505.1. NCBI lineage: Eukaryota > Metazoa > Chordata > Cladistia > Polypteriformes > Polypteridae > Polypterus > Polypterus senegalus. The sequence goes on from NC_053158.1 coordinate 117,368,512, forward strand.
TACACTGCTATTGATTTTCACAGGGCCATTTTAGAAATTTGTTATATAGGAATATAGCTTAAAGAATTCCTGTAATGGAATGCTACCAATGTAACTTGTCTGCATAGAATGCACATTTACCACCTTCTGACATGGAGAGTGGAACATCGTCAATAATTTCAGAAGCAGCAGCAGTTGGCCTGGCACTAGAGGGGGTGTCTTCCTCACTCACCATCAAAGTTTCTGTTGTGGAATTGGAGCAAGAAGGCATTCTTTCTTCATTTAGTTGTGGAATGGTTTGCAGAGCTGCTTCAGAAGATTCACCAAATTAAGCACCTTGTTGTGTGCTTTTTGGTTCAAAATACTTCAAGATGCTTTTTTCTTTTTTAAACTTTCCTCCTCTTACTGACACTCTTATCTTTCCTAACAGTTTTGAAAACCAGATTTATGAGGATACATTATTGTCTCATATCTCATCAGTAAAAAATAAATATATAAATTGTTTTCCTGCTCAAATTATGACCATAGTGATCTATGTGACTGATAGACTACTAAATTGCTTTCACGGTAAAATGAAGAGTGAAAACTGTATTGGAACACAAAAAGCAGAAAAAAATCCAAATGCAAAATTAAACTGCAATCAATAGGGTTGTGAACCTAAAAATGCAACGAGATAGTACATTAAGAGGCAAAACTGTATTGAAATGCAAAAGCAGAAAAACAAAGTGCAAATGTAAAGCTAAACTGCAAACAGTAGAGTTGAGAACCTAAAAGTACAATCAAATAGTATAACACTAGTATACTATAGTATAGTATACAATAGTATAACAATAGTATAATTTCAGTATCACTGAAATACAATAATTAATACAAAATCTGTATTCTGTAACCAAAGATTTTGAAATCACTTTATTGAAAATAAAATATGCACAGTGAACTGCTAGATGACTGCCTACAAGGAGCACTTCTTCTCTCCCCAGTGATCAAGCTGACTGAGGGAGGGAGAGGCTGATGTGAACACAGTGGGAGAGCAAATCATGTGAAGTTGCAGCCTGTTAGGGGGTAGCAGTGCTTTGGCTCCCAATTGGCTCATTAGAGATGGAAGTGGGGCAAGACAGGTACTTGTGGCCGCTCACATGATCTATAGTTGTGCTTGAAAGTTTGTGAACCCTTTAGAATTTTCTATATTTCTGCATAAATATGACCTAAAAAATCATCAGATTTTCACTCAAGTCTTAAAAGTTGATAAAGAGAAACCAGTAAAACAAATGAGACAAAAATATTATACTTGGTCATTTATTTATTAAGGAAAATTATCAAATATTACATATTTGTGAGTGACAGAAGTATGTGAACCTTTGCTTTCAGTATCTGCTGTGACTCCCCTTTGTAGCAATAACTGCAACTAAACGTTTCTGGTAACTATTGATCATTCCTGTACACTGGCTTGGAGGAATTTTAGTCCATTCCTCTGTACAGAACAGCTTTAATTCTGGGATGTTTGTGGGTTTCCTCACATTAACTGCTCGCTTCAGATCCTTCCGCATCATTTTGATTGGATTAAGGTCAGGACTTTGACTTGGCCATTCCAAAACATTAACTTTATTCTTCTTTCTTTGGTAGAACGACTTGTGTGCTTAGGGTCGTTGTCTTGCTGCATGATCCACCTTCTCTTGAGATTCAGTTCATGGGCAGATGTCCTGACATTTTCCTTTAGAATTCTCTGATATAATTCAGAATTCATTGTTCCATCAATGAAGGCAAGCCGTCGTGGCCCAGATGCAGCAAAACAGGCCCAAATCATGATACTACCACCACCATGTTTCACAGATGGGATAATGTTCTTATGCTGGAATGCAGTGTTTTCCTTTTTCCAGACATAACTCTTTTCATTTTAACCAAAAAGTTCTATTTTGGTCTCATCCGTCCACAAAACATTCTTCCAATAGCCTTCTGGTTTGTTTACGTGATCTTTAGCAAACTTCTGATGAGCAGCAATGTTTTTTTTGGAGAGCAGTGGCTTTTTCCTTGCAACCCTGCTATGCACACCAATGTTTTTTAGTGTTCTGCTGATGGTGGACTCATGAACATGAACATTAGCCAATGTGAGAGAGGACTTCAGTTGCTTAGCAGTTACCCTGGGGTCCATTGTGACCTCACCAACTATTACACACCTTGCTGTTGGAGTGATCTTTGTTGGTCGACAACTCGTGGGGAGAGTAACAATGGTCTTGAATTTCCTCCATTTGTACACAATCTGTCTGACTGTGGATTGGTGGAGTCCAAACTTTTTAGAGATGGTTTTGTAACCTTTTCCAGCCTGATGAGCATCAACAACTCTTTTTCTGAGGTCCTTAGAAGTCTCCTTTGTTCGCGCCATGATACACTTCCACAAACATGTGTTGTGAAGAGCAGACTTTGATAGATCCCTGTTCTTTAAATAACACAGGGTGCCCACTCACACCTGATTGTCATCCTATTGATTGAAAACACCTGACTTTAATTTCACCTTCAAACTAACTGCTAATCCTAGAGGTTCACATACTTTAACCACTCACAAATATGTAATATTCAATCATTTTCCTCAATAAATAAATGACCAAGTATAATATTTTTGTCTCATTTGTTTAACTGGTTACTCTTTATCTACTTTTAGGACTTGAGTGAAAATCTGATGATGTTTTAGGTCATATTTATGCAGAAATATAGAAAAATCTAAAGGGTTCACAAACTTTCAAGCACAACTGTATGTCCTTTTTGTAGCCTGGAGGCCAACACTGTACACAGTACTCCAGATCAGGCTTCACCAGTGTGTTATAAAGCTTGCACATAACCTCCTTTGAATTGTACTCTACACATTATGTCTATAACCCAATATTCTGTTAGCCTTCTTAATGGCTTCTGAGCACTGCCTGATAGTTCACAGTGTCAACTATGATTCCTTAATCCATTTGAGTGTACTTTCAATTTTCAGACCTCCCATTGCATATTCAAAGCTAATGTTTTTTACTTCCTACATGTAATACTTCTTATTTAATTACATTAAATTTCATTTGCCAAAACTCTTTCCAAGTGTATATGCTGCCCAAGTCCCTCTGTAGTGATTCAATAGGTTCTACATTATCTGGGAATCCTCCTAGCTTGGCATCATCTGCAATCTTAACCAGCTTTTTATATTTCCTATTCAAATCATTTATAGCAGTGGCCGTAGCACCCATCCTGTGTGACACCATTCTTAAAATCTGCCAATTCTAATAGGAAGCAGGGGGTTATTAGTGCAAGTAACTGTGTTGAGACAATTTTGCAACTGTCTACACGCTACATTCCAAACTCTCACTTCCTCTAGTTTGATACCAGAACTCATGTGGCATCCTATCAGATGCTTTTTGAATGACAAGGTAAATAATTTCGCATGCATCACTTTGATTGTATCCCTTTGTTGCTTCCTCATAGAATTCCAGCATGTTAGTGCATGTTAAAATGCGTCCTCCTTCTTCTGAACCAATGCTGACTGTTAAGAAAAACTCCTGTTCTTGCCATACTGTATATTGCTCAGTTATTTCCTTAATAATATCTTCTATTAAGTTACCTGTGATGCACTTTAAGCTTACTGGCCTATAGTTGCATGGATCTGCCCAGTCACCCTTTTTATGTAACAGGGTAATATCTGCCATTTTCCAGTCCTTCGGAATTTCCCCTGTCAGCAGTAACTTTCAAAGAATATTCATCATGGGTTTATATATGTACTCTCTAACCTCCTTAAGAACTCGAGGATAAATATTATCTTGTCCTGGTTATTTGTTTGATTTCAGTCTATTTAATCTATTCACCACTTCTTCCTCTACAATTTCCAAGTCACTCAGTAATCCCTTAGTAGTCCCTTTTACTTCTAGTAGGTTATCTACTTCCTCACGTGTGAAAACATCAAAAAAATGAGAATTTTTAGAATCAGGTATTTTACCGTTTGTATTTTTAATTCCATTTACTATTTCTGATGCTCCTCCTCCTTGACTGTTCTTTTACTACTAAAATACTGAAAGACTCTCTTTGGGTCATCTTTAACCTTACCTGTTATATTCCCTGCCCTCAAGCTCTCATGCACCCTACGATTCAAATTGCAGGTTTTAATTTTATATGCCAGTTTCACTGAACCTCATCTTTCACCACACTAACAAGCTTTATCTTATTTCATCTTCCTTAGACTTTGCCACATCTGCTCAAAATTTGGCCTAACAAAGTTAAACTTAACAGTTTTGGTCTTTGCATCCTCGATGTTCCAAAACACTTAAAATTGAATTATATTATGGTAACTTGATCCTGGTCGTTTAATCACCTCTACCCCCTCACTTCTTTCCTGATTATTATTACATTCTAAATCTAGACAAGCTTCCCCCCACATTGGTGCTTTAACATACTGTGTTAAAAACAGGCACTGATTGTGTTTATAAACTCCTCCTCTTATGCTCTGCTATTTGCAAGCTTAGCCAAGTTGATATTCTGGTAGTTAAAGCCCCCCATGATTATAATAACCCCGTACACTTGGCTTTTTAATATTAATAAAAAATATGTTCTTCAAAATTACTATCTGCATTGGGAGGGGTCTATAACACACTCCTTAAGTAAGGCATATATCCCTAATACTTATCAGACCAAGGTTATTATAGTTTTGTCTTTATATATGTTTTTGTTTCTGTTTTATTTCTGATCTTACTTGGAAATTCAGTTTTGTTTTAGTTTTCCTTCATCATGTATTTTTAGTTTTAATTTAATTTTTATTTCACAAAGACATTTCTATTTTATTTTTATGTATATTAGTTTCAGTTTTAGTAATTGTGGTATGTTTAAAAAACCTACTGTGGAGTTTAGTTTTGTGTGACAATCAGGCAGAACTGTACACTTAAAGGGTTTGGATATAATAAGAGTTTAAAATGTTACTACACTATATGGTTCAGTATCTGGTTTTGGTTTTGTCTGTTAAAAACAAGCAACAATCAAAAACAGATACTGAATATGAACAGTTTTATACAATTGTATAATTTTTTAATATTTTCAAATGTGCATAAGAACAGTAAACACTTAATAAGCAGAGTGAGGGCAGATAATAGGAGTGTAGACACCAACAAAACAACAGAAACGGCATCTGAGATTAGGAGCTATATATATATATATATATATATATATATATATATATATATATATATATATATAGTTTTCTAAACCTGGAGCTTATCCCAGCAACTTTGGATGTCAGGTAGGAAAAATCCCTGGGCAGGGTGCCTGCCTTTTACAACAATAATATATGTAAGCAATATGTATGTCATGACTGATGTTAAGAACAAAAAGAGTATGATATTTCAACTATTTTGAGAGGGGGAGAAAGATATTCTAAAACATAATTATGCCACTAGATTATTTTCACAATATCAGGTACTTTGAGCTGTGAATGTAAAACTAAATGAATGAATACAAAAACATGTTTGTAGGTTTAGTTTTTCACCAATTGGCATACTCTCTTCACCTGCGTACCTACCTGTAGTTCAGTAGAGACATAGCCATATCAGGAATTTTACAACATTTGTATCAGTTCATTAAGGAAAAGTGATTGGTCAGCAACTAAATTCTGAACTTACTTGATCGTCAGTATCTTGATCAGTGCTGTTTTATTTCTCCTGTACGAAGTGGCAGGTGAATTATTGTCAACAAAACACAGACACATGAGAAATAAATTGAAACATTACGCAGTTGTGATTTTTCTGTCCATACTGTAAAGGTTTTGTTGACCAGCACATTCCAACTTCAGACATTTGAATTACATCTTAATATACAGGAAGCATCAAGAAATATGTCAGCTCATCATAACGGCCATCAAACTGAAGCTGCCTGGAATTTGGCTTATTGTGTGCTGCTGTATATATTATATATTGGGCTCAGTCAGAATTACAGCTAATATGCTGTCATTTATGAACAGACTGAAATTCTGTAAAGGACTATCTGTATCTAATACTTCTTTCTTGAGCCCCGGAGATCCAGTGAATAAAGTGCAGCTTTGAAAGTTGCCGAGTACATTTAAAGCAATACCATCACCTTGGTATGCTTCAGAAACACTTGAACCAGAATCTATAATGCTATCACTATCAGTTCCTGAAGAAATGTCACTGTTATCACACAGCAAATCATGTTCTTTGTCACATGCTTTACATGCCCCGTATTCAGCATGCTCTTTCACTGCAAATACTGCATCAAAACCCGCCCTCCATCACCAGCCACCGATCACTGGAATAATATATGCTAGAGGCTCATGGTGGTTGACTTTGTGTTTTAAGGTTAAATGTTACAAGGGTTAAAGACTAGCAGCAGGAATATTTATTCAAAATACAAATGTGAAATTCTTATTAATATATTTTGATTAATTTCAGGGTCCTTGCAGCCCAGGTTGACCCTTGCATAAGTCAGTTTATTACGAAAGTATTTTTAGTAAATTATTATTTTATTTTGGTTATTCTTTTCAGCTACTTTAATAGTTTTGTTTACTTTTAGTTTTTTATTTCAGTTTTGATAATTATTTTATTTCAGTTTATGAAAATGTTTTTGTATTAATAGTTTCAGTTTTGATTTTAGTTTTCGTTAATTATAATAACCTTGTTCCAGACAAATCCAGATGTCCTCACTAAGATTGGGCTCATCGTTCGGTTGAAGAAGTTTAAATTCTGTGTGATAAAAAGAGCAAAAATGTGTATCTGTCTGTTATTTAGCCAGGTTTCTATTATTGCTGTAATATAATAGTTCTGCTTAGTTCCATACATCTCCAACTCACTTTTGTTTATTTGTGACACTCCTAGCATGAAGGTAAGCTAAGCTATTTTTAATGTGTTACTCATTTTACTTTTGCACTTCTATCCCAAATTTGAAGTTACTAAGCATATTTACTTTTACACTGTTGCTCGTTCCTTCATGTACAGTTCTAAACCTGGCTTTTTCTAAACTCCATTCATAGTAATTTTCAGATGTAAGCTTTCATGACGGAACAGGTCTCATGTGCTGCAGAAGGAGTCCCAATGTCCCATGAACCTGATACCCTTCTACCTTACACCAAGATTTCAGACATACATTAAGACACTTAATATCCATAATCTTACCTGGACTGGCGCATGGCACAAACAGAACTTTGGAGAAGTCTACTGTGTCAGTTCTGCTCCTCAGCCTAACACTTAACTTTTCATATTTGGATTGCAGAACTGACATGCTGCCTGTATATACTGTATGTCATTTGCTCTAACAGACATTAACAGCTGGATCCACCCCAACTCTGACCAAGAGCCTGTCATCTCTTCCAGGGAAGTCTGACACCTTTGCACCCAGACTGTTACTGGACTGTTTTGACTTGACACAACATGTTGATTTTCCTATCCACTCTGGTGGTCATAGATTGGATCTGATCTGTACTTCTGGACTATCTGTTGCCTGCATTTACAGCACTGATTTGGGACTCGCTGACCATAAAGCAGTACTTTTCACTCTCCATTATCTCTCCTTCCTCTTACCTGTAAACGACAAATTTCTTACAGAAACCTTAAAAATATCCCTCTTTTCTTTCTGGATCCACTTCTGATCTTTTACTGTCTTCACCTATTCCATCAACACTAGATAGTCTTGTTGACCACTATAACACAGCCCTTCATTCAGCATGAGATAAAACAGCTCCTTTAAAACATTAGGAGGTTTCCTTCATGCGTTCAACTTCTTGGTATAACTCAAAATTGCGATCTATGAAAGCAGCTGCCTGACGCCTTGATAGAATGTTACGTAAGTCTGGCCTCACCGTGCACATCCCGGCTTTCTCTGACCACCAAAGAGCTTACAGAGAAGCACTAACCGCTGCCAAGAACATCTATTTGGCAGAATAATAAAAAGTGGCCATGACAACCCAAGGGTTTCATTCTGTGTAGTTAATAAATAACTCGAACCCGCATCTGGCCCAACTACCTCTTCTACTGAAGCCTGTGAGAAATTCCTCCACTTTTTCCGTAACAAAATTAAAGATCTAAATAATTCAACTAACATAAATACATCATCTGTTTATGTCTTTCCCTGCTTTCCCACTCCATCCAACTCCTTCTCTAAGTTCTCACCAGTCACATCTGCTTTTGTTAATGGCCTACTTTGTAAAATGAGGCAGACTGCTTGTGTACTGGACCCCATCACCAGCACACTACTTAAATCCTTCCTTCATGCCATAATCCCAACTAGTACAATAATAATAAACTCATCCCTTGACACTGGCTCTGTGCCGCTCACTTTTAAAATCACTTCTATAACTTCAATGTTAAAAAAGTCTGGTCTTGATGCCGACAATCTTAACAATTTCTGGCCTATTTCCCACTTACCTTTCCTGTCAAAAGCTCTTGAGCGTGTTGTAGCCTCCCAACTCACCAATTACTTAACCTCTAATAATTTGATGGAACCCTTTCAGTCTGGAAACTGCTCTGCTACGGGTAACCAATGATTTGCTTATGGCAGCAGACTCTGGACAAACCAGCACATTAATTCTGTTAGACCTCAGTGCAGCATTTGACACTGTCAGACATGACATTCTACTGTTCAGAATGGAGAACATGCTGGCTATATCTTGCACTGCCCTCCAGTGGTTCAAGTCCTATCTGACTGATAGGCAAAAGTTTGTTAGTCTTGGCAACAGCAGACCCAACTCAGCGCCTGTCACACAAGGAGTTCCTTAGGTCTCTGTCCTCGGCCCTCTTCTCTTCTGTATTTATATGCTTCCCCTTGGCCATATTATTCGTAGCTTTCGACTGGATTATCATTTTTATGCAGATGATACTCAACTCTATTTCAATGTTAAAAGTGGAACTACATCAGAGCTTTCCCAGCCCACAACCTGCCTCAGTGAAATTAATACATGGATGGAGCAGAACTCTTTAAAATTAAATTGCAACAAAACTGAACTCCTGCAAATTGGGAATAAAGTGCAACTTAATAAAATGAGCTCCTTCCCAGTCCATCTTGGCGGTGATCTCATCAGACCTGCCTCTACTGCAAAGAATCTTTCCCTTTCTTATTCCGCCCACATAAATCACATTAAGAAACTTTCTTACTTTCACCTCCGTAACATATCACTTGTTTGCTCCTTCCTCTCTTTTTCTAATGCTGAGAAACTTGTCCATGCTTTAATCACATCCTGCATCGATTATTGTAATTCCCTACTGGCAGGTGCCCCTTCTAGTCTTATATCACAGCTCCAGCTTATTCAAAACTCCACTGCAAGAGCCCTTACTCGAACCAGCAGCAGCGAGCACATAACACCCATCCTGCTCTGCCTTCACTGGCTCCCTGTGTCTTACAGAATTGAGTATAAAATTCAACTAACAACCTACAAAGCCTTAAATGACCTTGCACCAAACTACATCAGTGACCTTCTCCATCACTATGTGCCTGTCCGCCTACTAAGGTCCTCTGATTCTGGCAATCTTGTTGTGCCCCACACTAATCTACACTCCATGGGTGACAAGGCCTTCAGCTGTGTAGCACCCAGACTCTGGAATGACCTACAAAAATGAATCAGGTCAGTGGACTCTGACTGAATTCTTTTAAAAAACAACTCAAAACTCATCTGTTCAGGAAGGTTTTCAGCTCTACCCGACTTTATTACCCTTCTCTCAGTTTACCTCTGTGTCAGGATGCTCATGTAACCTGTATGTGTGTGTGCTAAACCATCAATTATGTTGTCTGTTAGGCTTTTACTCTGAATTTACTGTCTTACTCTTCATTTATTTATGTGGTTTAGTACAATGCTATATACTGTATTCCCTGCTGTTCTTTCTTAAATTCTGTGAAGTGCCTTGAGTATGGGAAAGGTGCAATATAAATAAAATGTATTATTATTATTATTTTTTCTGGGGTAAACCTTTTTGATTTCTCAGCAATTACAGTCTCTCTCTTTCTGGGAACTTGGCTTTAAATCGGTCTATAGAGGGTCCTCATTCCTATCTAACACCTCAAAATCTTCACAGACCCAGTCCAGCATCGTAAGGCCCTGATTCTAATTATTATTATTGTTTTTGTTGTTTTTTCAATTTGTTCTATTTTTGTTTTAGTCTCTTAATTTTTTTAATCCCCTAGTCCCCCATGTTTATGACCAGTCGGAGTTCATACTGTTCACTGGTATTTCTTTGTTGTTTTTATATGCTTTATTGATTCTATGGTGACAATTGAGAATATTTTTAAGCATTTTTTTTTTACCTAGTTATCTTTCGTTTTGAGCCAGTTAAGTCCAGCACAAGGGAAAACATATTTGTTTAGTAGCAGGCTAAAAGTTTACTTGATTCTTCACTTATACTAGCATGTTAAAAGCTGCATTCAGTTACACAGCGTGTCTTCCATTGAAACCATAATAAAAGTAACAATGAAAAGAAATTAAAACAAAAAAAGGCATTCACAATAACTCCCAACTTTGTAAGATCAAAAAATTCTTAAAAATGAAAAAGGAATGTCAAAATATTTCCAGAACAACAACTTGTGATATATTGTAGTTGCTTAGATGCTCAGGTGATTAGTATTTTATTATTTTTTATCATTAACAGCAAATTAGTTTCTTACTACTGTACATTATGCATTAGAAAAGGATAAAATACAATATGGTAACATTATGATATTATCATCACATGATATTATAATATTTATGAAAAGGTTGGAATTCGCTTGTGTACATTTTAATATAGTATTTATCTACAGTGTTGAATCCATTTTATTATTTTATCTTGTAATGGCTTAAATGTCATGAAACAAATAACAAAATAAATTGTATCATTGATGTTACTGGTTGCAATTTCTACAAAATGAATTTACTTTGAATTTTCTCTTTGAGAGTGTAAGCCTGAAAAACACGTCACATTCACATGCTTCAGCATAATAACAGTTAAAGACCAATAAAAGTTTTAACATTTTGGCTTAAATTACATAATTTAAATGAAGATTGTCTTTGAGTCTGGACCTAAATTTGAATGGATGTTTATTGCATATAACACACCATTTAAACATTGCACTGCTCCACCTGGTGGATATTTCAAGCTAGTGTAATCAATTTCCTGAAAGTTTCTGAAACGGTAGGATTTGGTTGGTGTATTACTGGTAGTGTAAAGCAAAATAAAACAGAATTCCTTACTCTTTTTTTGCATGGCTGCATCTGTACTTCCTGTGAGTAGCCTTGCATGTCCAAATATACAATAAACCTTGGAATTCACATGCTTAAAGAAATAACTGCACAATGATTTAAGATATTTTTCAATTTAAGTTTAGTAACCCGCTTGATTTTACCCAAACTTTTCAACCTTTCTAAGTTTTGTGGGAGAATTAATGTTAAAGTGAATATCTCCACTGAATTTTGGCATCTTTTTCATTGCACTTCAATGTAGTTTTCCAAATCCTCTCTTGAAAAATTGAATACATTTGTTATGCCATTTGGAATACAGTACGGCCATGCATTAATAAGTAAATTTTTTACAGACCTAAAGTTGAAGGAACCCTGGTTCTACCTAATCTCCATTTCTTTTATTATGTCATAAATGTACTTTTTGTCTTTTTATTCTTCTTTCGGCTGCTCCTGTTAGGGTTTGCCACAATGGATCATCTATTTTCATATCTTCCTGTCCTCTGTGTCTAATGTTCTCTCTCACCACATTGATAAACCTCCTCTTAGGCCTTCCTCTTTTCCTTTTGCCTGGCTTTGTCTCCAAACTGTCCAATCTGAGCTAAGCCTCTAATATACTCATTTCTAATCCTGTCCATCCCCATCACACCAATGCACTGACAGCTCTGCCGCTGCCGCTGCCTTTTCGTTAGTTCCACTGTCTCCAACCCATATAACATAGCTTCTCTCAATACCATCTTGTAGACCTTGCCTTTCACTCTTGCTGATACCTGTCTGTCACAAATCACTCCTGACACTCTTCTCCACCCACTCCACCCTGCCTACACTCTCTTCTTTACTTCTCTTCACACACCCTGTTACCCTGCACTGTTGATCTCAAGTATTTAAGCTCTTCCAAATTCTCCAAGTCTACTCTCTATTCCTCTGACTTCCCTCTCGTTCATTCTGTTTTGGTCCTACTGACTGACCTTCAGTTATCTTCTTTTCAGAGAAAATCTCCTCTCCAGGGTCTCCTCAACCTGCTTCGTACTTACGCTACAAAGAAGAGGAGACCATTCAGCCCATTAAGCCTGTTTGTTTAGCTAATATCTAGCCTGTCCCAATATCTAATCCAGATTCTTCTTAACACTAAAATTACGAAAGCCTATGAAAAACTTGTAAACCCGTGTTATAATAAGTTTGTTATAATATTAAGAATTTTGTCACTGTATCTGTTTTAGATCTTTTTAATGTATTTTCATTCTTTTTCTGTGTACTATGCCATGAAGAGCTGAGCCAGATTTAGCACAGAGTGTCAGCAGTCAGAATTGCTGGGCCAAGCAAAGCATAAAGACAGACAGGGACAGCTATTGTCAGCCCTAAAAGGACTAAGTGTTATTTGACATGCCTGTTTGATGTACAGCACAAGTTTGTCTGCCTTGTTTGGTAATTGTACTGGGGATTTGGTCGTGTGGACACAATATAAAAGAGGCTGGCACCTTGCCAAGTTTGAGGACCTGAGCGAGTGGAAGCGATTGACTCAAAAGCCACCTCCATTGTGACAGAAAAAAGCAGTTTCTACACGACCGAATCCCGAAAGCAAAAGAAACTAAAAAGACCTCTTTGGTGAAAGATGAAACTGGCTGGTCTTCCCTGTCTGTACAGCAATGTAAGCCGCATTAAACAAGCTAAGTATATTCTGTCTTTTCTGTGACTTTGTCGCCGCCTATCGCTGAAAAGAGGGATATCGCCGTTATAATTTATAATTATTTAAATAAAGGTTTATTAAAACGCTGCAATATAAAAGAACATATTTTCCAAGGAGCTAACACTCCCATCGGAAACAACCCGGCCCACCTTAAATCCGTTCACACCTCACTGTCAGCGTTTTTTGTGTTGTAAATGTGTCAATAAGCACGAGCAGCAAGTCACCTACTATACCATCCCCCCACCTCCGCAGAAACGGCAAAAACTTCTCCCAGCTTAAGCCTTGTTTATCTGGGATTGAGGTACTGGGAGCTGTATGGAGTAAATAATATATTATTATTTGGAGCACATGCATTTCATGTGTGTTCCGTGTCTACAAAGATGTAAGATGTAGATGTAAGTGTAGGATGACAAGAAATGCAATAAATGTTCAACAGATACCTAAAATACAAACTTTTTTTTTATGTTTTAAGCACTAACAACAAAATTTTGACATGAAGTGTATAATGTGTGAAGACTGAAGTCCAAATATCAAATAAGCACTTTCACAAAAGGTACAAATATCACAGATCAAGTGTGCTTTTATTCAAGACTATAAGCGAAGAAAAATTAGATGGGTTAGTGTACTCCATTGTCACGACTTCTTTGTCAATGCTTTTGAGGATTTTAAAGACTTGCTTTAGGTCCCCATGCAGTCTCCACTGCTCGAGACTAAACAGGTTTAATTCTCTGAGTCTGTCAGAGTAGCACATGTCCTTAAATCCTAGGAAACACTTAGTTGCTCACCTCTACACAGCTTCAAGTGCTGCTATGTCTTTCTTGCACCGTGGTACTCTAAACTCCATATGTGGCCTTACTAATGAATTACCTTTGTATAGTTTGAGCATAATATTCCTTGAGTTAAATTCAACAATATTTATGATTTAACCTAATATTTTATTTGCTTTTTTCATTGCTTCTGTACATTGCTTAGTTGATGAAAATGTTGTATCAACATATACCCCTAAGTCCTTTTTAGAGATTGCTTCCTGTAGCTCAGTGCATCCCAACTCATAATTGATGTTCCCTTTGTCCCAGTGTAGTACTTTGCAGTTTTATACCTTAAGCTGCATTTTCCAAGTGTTTGTCCAGTTCTGAAGGTTGTTTACGTCTTTTTGAATTATTTTTGCTGCCTCCTCCATGTTTACTAACTATACCAGCATCAATGGCATTAATCTAAATAAGAAAAAGTAATTATCCAAGGACAGACACCTGAGGGACTCCACTGATGACCTCACTCCATATGGAGCATTCTGCTGTTATTTGTAATATGTGTCTACTGCTAGTTAACCATCAAGAGATCCTGTTTTGTAGGTTACCTCTGATGCCTATAGCTTCTAGTTTCAAAATTAATCTTTGGTGTAGGACTGTTTCAAAGGCATTTAGAATATCTGCATAAATGATGTTGTATGCTTTGTTTTTAACTATTCTGGTTGCTTCTTCAAAAAAAAAAATGTAAAAAATAGATTATGAGAAAAAGGACCTGCCAAAGCAATTATGGCTGCTGTTTAGTATATTATTTTCATTTAGGTAATTCTCTAATTTATTTCTTATTATAGTTTCCATAATTTTACATGGCACAGAATAAGACTTAATTGGTCTGTAATTACCAGGATCCATTTTGCCTTCCTTCTTGATGGACTGGAGTCTTCATTTGCAACTTTCCAATCCTCAGGTACTTCTAATTTTCGAAGTGACTTCTGAAATATGCCTAATAAGGCATGGGTTTTATTAGTCTTCAATGTTATGAGGGCTTGAAGCATCTCTGGCACTTCTATTTTAACATCTATTAGCTCTGAGTTTGTTTTTACTTCTTTTTTCATTTTTATTAATTTTAATTAAAAGCAAATAACAATCCATACAGTCAAAAATAATTTAACAAAATCAAAATTCAACCCCCACCCAAAATAAAAAAAAGTGAGAGGAGAGCTAGCCAACAAAGCAAATTGTTGTAGCAGAACGGAAGGAAGAATATCCTTTGCCTCAATATTGAAAATTATTATAAAATTTTATTAATTGCATTCTTCCATATTTAAAAAAAAAACAAAACCTTTTAAACACATCCTTTGAGTGAGAATTAGATTTTTTCCAATTTCAGATAGTATAGGACATCCATTACTGACTTAAAGGTGATGAGGTAAAGGTAATTGTGATATATTTGTACTTCTTCCCTTTAAGCCCATCTGGGACTACACCAAACACAGCTGTTAATGGGTTAGGAGCAATCATGGCAACAAGGCTATCTGATATGGATTCAAAGATTTTGGCCCAAAACTGTGTTAATTTGGTGCATGCCCAAAATATGTGGCCCAGTGAGACTGGAGCTAGATTGCAGCATTCACAGGTTGAATCTTGCCCTGTAAACATTTTGGATAATTTTAATCAAAATAAATGTGCTCAATCGAAAATGTTAAGTTGAAAAATTGAGTGCTTTGCGCATATGGAGTTAGAGTGTATTCTGTGCATGGCTGCCTTCTACTCCTTTTCTGAAATGTTAAATGAAATAACCTTTATTCATTGTGTTCTGAGAACTTTGAAAGGGAGGGACTTTAAAACATGTTTATGAATTGTGGAGATGCTGTCTGAGTCATCAAGACTGATCAGTATTTCTTCTGGAATAGAAATAGGTGAGAGAGAAAACTGTTTAGGAACAGTTTGTTTTTACTTCTGTACAAGGTTTTTCATTTTTTCGGTGAAATATTTGTTTAGTTCATTAGCTATTTCCTTCTCATTTTCAATAATTTATCAGTAGAATGGAGAGAAGGCCAGCTGCTGGTAGAGTGACTCTCCTGTTGCGGGGCCCAGATGGGAGAAGGAGGGGAGCCGCCAGGTAAAAAGACACCAGGCTTTGGTGTTTTTAAAGGACTGCTTCCAGCGTTGTTTTAACCTTTGTTGTCGTTTTAAAGGATTGGTTTTTTTTTGATACACTGCACCTTGTTTGGACATTGTTTTGTTGTTGTTTTTAATAAAAGCAATTGACACTTTTTACACCATCCCCTTGCTCCATTTGTTGTGCCTCACTGCCGAGCTCATCGGTAACATTACAAACAGTGACGTGGTTCAGGGGCTCCCAGAAGCCAGACGGGAGCGTGAAGCGAACCTGCATTGTCACAGTTCCTAAAGTTACTTAAATTCTCATTTATTGTCAAATTTCTTGTTTTATCTTCACTAGCAATTTTTATTTCTGTTTCTCTTTTGACATTTCAGTTGCTTTTCTTGATCTCTTGCTGTACTGTCCAGTTTTTCTCAAAGTTAGAATTATTTGGCTTTTCAAATTTTTCTTGTACAATGATCTTTTCAGTTTTAATTTTTTACTAATACTCCTATTTATCCATTTTGACCGTTTTGTAATCACTGTTGCTTAAAGTGTCTATAACTTTTGTTCTATTACACTGTCTTTATTTTTGAATAGATAAGATCTAGACAGACGTCCCCACATTTTGGGCTTGAGACAAACTCAGTGAAAAAAACAATCATTTGCCATCTGCATCAATTCACTTTCCCCTTTTGTATTCCCGATCGTTAAAATCCCCCATGACAACTACATCTTCTTTGTAGCACATACACTCACAGTCACAGTCAATAATTTACTTTCAACAATAACGATAACAGTGGTATGTCTTTCATTTCTTAGGAACATCTGAGTACTGGGGTGTTTTCCGAACAAAGATTTTTAGTGAAGCAGTATTTAGTTGTATGAAATTAAATCAAATGTGAAAAACTGGCTGTGCAAAAATTTGGGTACCCTTGTAATTTTGCTAATTTGAGTGCATGTAACTGCTCAATACTGATTACTTGCAACACCAAATTGGTTCGATTAGCTCGTTAAGACTTGATTTTCATAGACTGGTGTGTCCAATCTTGAGAAAAGGTATTTAATGTGGTAAATTGCAAGTTGTGCTTCCCTTTGACTCTCCTCTGAAGAGTGACAGCTTTGGATCCTACAAGCAACTCTCATATTGTTCAGTATCATGGTTTAGGTAAAGGCTACAAAAAGTTACTGTTTCTTTCAAATGTAAGGAATGTAATCAGGAAATGGAAGGCCACAAGCACAGTTTCTTTTAAACCCAGGTCTGGCAGGCCAAGAAAAATTTAGGAGCGGCATATGCACAGGATTGTGAGAATGGTTACAGACAACCCACCGATCACCTCCAAAGACCTGGTGTATCTGCACATCGTTTTACAATTCAGCGCAATTTGCACAAAGAATATCTGTGTGGCAGGGTGATGAGAAAGAAGCCCTTTCTGCATTCACTCCACAAACAGAGTCGCTTGTTGTATGCAAATACTCATTTAGACAAGCTAAATTAATTTTGGAACAAAGTGCTTTGGACATATGAGACAAAAATTTAGTTATTTGGTCATAACAAAAAGCACTTTGCATGGCGGAAGAAGAACACCACTTTCCAAGAAAAACACCTGCTACCTACTGTCAAATTTGGTGGAGGTTCCATCATGCTGTGGGGCTGTGTGGCTAGTTCAGGGATTGGGGCCCTTGTTAAAGTCGAGGGTCAAATGAATTCACCCCAATATCAACAAATTCTTCAGAATAATGTTAAAGCATTACTCACAAAGTTGAAGTTACGCAGGGTTTGGATATTCCAACAAGACAAAGACCCAAAACATAGTTTGAAATCTACAAAGGCATTCATGCAGAGGGAGAAATAAGTACAATGTTATGGAATGGCCATCACAGTCCCCTGACTTGAATATCATCGAAAATCTATGGGATGATTTGAAGCAGGCTGTCCATGCTCCGCAGACATCAAATTTAACTGAACTGGAGAGATTTTGTATGGAAGACTGGTCAAAAATACCTCCATCTGGAATCCATACACTCATCAAAGGCTATAGGAGGCGTCTAGACGCTGTTATATTTGCAAAAGGAGTCTCAACTAAGTATTGATGTAATATCTCTGTTGGGTGCCCAAATTTATGCACCTGCCTAATTTTGTTATGATGCATCTTGCATATTTTCTGTTAATCCAAAAAACCTAATGTCACTACTGAAATACTACCGTTTCTATAAGGCATGTTATATATTAAAAGGAAGTTGCTACTTTGAAAGCTCGGCCAATGATAAACTAAAATCCGAAGAATTACGATGGGTTCTCAAACTTTTTCATATGACTATATGTCTTATATGATTAAATATGATATTATTTAACATACTGTATCAGAAAATTGCAGCCTGTTACAAAGTCCAGTAACCAGATCTATGCCTTTCTTCCTTACTACCTTAACCCACAGTGTTTCTGACATGTTTCCTTTTACCATCTTAAAGATATGGGCCTGTATGCTATATTTTACATGTAGCACCACACTCCCTCTTTTCCTTCCTTGTTGATAGCTCCTAAAGCATGTGTAGCCACCGATATTATATTCCTTTCCGTCATTCTTGTTTAGCATTGACTCTGTAATACTACAATATCATATTTTCAAGTCAATACTGTTACCTCAAGTTTATGCATTTTATTTGTAATGCTTCTTGCATTAAGGAGTAAACATTTTAAATGAGGAAAGCTACTTTTTGTGTTATGGTTGAGATTTCTTCAAGTCAGAGTGAGTGATTTTATTGTGTCTTCCTCGCACACAATCTATCTTAAATGTCTGTACAATTCCCTGAAGATTCTAGCTACTAGAATGTTTGTCATTTTCTCTTGTAGACGTAGACCATTTTTTGGGTAAAGCAAATGTTTATGGTGAAAGGTATTCCAGTGGCTGAGAAAAGTAAAACCTTCTTGTGTGCACAATGCCTTCATCTATGCATTGTGGCTCAATATTAAATTCTACTTTTGTAGTCTTTTTCCTGTTGCTGGAAGGCATTTCTGAGAAAATTACTAATTTTGATTTGGCCTTTAGCTTGTCTTGAAGTTCCCTACATTTGTGTTACAGAGAATAAGTACTTGCCTTTCTAATTTCATTTGTTCCAATATGAACTATAACCAAGGGATCTTCATCTGCCATTGGGTTAAGTGGGAAATTCTATATCCTTGTAAGCAGCATATTGTGATTGACCGCATATCTCCCTGGTATATCAAGCTGGCGGTATTTTGGACCATTGAATTTCCAACAATGAGTACTTTCCTTTTCTGCCCCTCATTCTATTTAACTTTGCTTGAAGGCAGAATTTTCTAAGACATTTGAAGTAAGGTATACCTATTAGACAGTTCCATCTTACTTTCTGATGAGATTCTGTGGTGCCTTGTTCTCTTTTGACTAGTTGAGTCCATGTTTATCTGTTATAGTTTGTAACCTCTTGCTGGTCTCCTTAATTTGGACAGAATTATCCTAAACCTTTGGTTTACACTGTTCTTCGGTTTAGTGTAGATTGTTTAGTCTCTGGAGCTGTTTTTTTTTTAAGAGCACAAACCTTTGTGGTGAGGTTACTGTTTTCACACAATTACAACATACAGTATGTAGTCCATTGTGGTGAGATCTTTAATAGCAGTCCGTGTATTGCTGTTTCACTACAGCTCCTTAAATAGTCTGCTAGTGCTACAATGGTAACTATGCCCAATTAACAGGCAGTCAGCTCTACCTGGCTGCTAGTCCACAAAGAAAGAACATTTGATGTGCCCCTGAATTGACCTGCAACTGACATTAATTAAGCAACAGTAGCTGCAAAAAAGCAAACTAAACTCTAGTTACCATTGAAAACAAATTCAAACAATCCTAACCCAACTTACTCTGTCTTTATACTTTCCAGTGTATCTTCTTTCAAACTTCATCAAGTTGGTGATGTTATTGTCAGTTACTTTTCAAGACAATGGTATATTCTCACCATCAACACAGTATACACTAACGTATGGAATTCATTTACTACTGAGACCTTTTCACCATTCCCTCTGTTACATCAACATGTTTCCATTTTGAGCCCTTATTTTTCTATGTATGCCAGTATTTTTGTGCCTATAAATGTGGCATGTTGCTGTCAGTGTTATTGTGCGAAACAAAAGTGCATATAATAAAGCTTCTGAACTATGAAGTTTGTCTAGTAGGATACTTGTTCATCTCAATGAACTTATTTCAACCTACCTCATTAAATCACATGTATCCTGCTCAGACTTTACTGGAATAAAATGGACCATGAATAATCCCTAACAGATCAGTTTGTAGTAACACCCATTGGGTTATTGCTTTTAAATTAACACTCTATTGTAATACCTTATACTACTTTGCTATCAACTTAACTTATGTTATGTTTCTTATCTTTAATGGTATTAGCCAAACCACTAAAAAAACAATGAGAAAAAAAAAAACTTCAGTTTTGACAGACATTTAATAGTGCATTTTTTATTGGGCAACTTTCTAAGTCCTCAAGTTCACCTTACAAAAAGTCAAACAATTAAATATAAATAGATACAGATAAAAATAAAATCAACAGCAATACAGCATGAAAGAAGTAACAAACTTACAACAAATTCATTAACAAATAATATCATACTTGATATGCTGTTGTAAAGAGGTGTGTTTCAAGAATAGTTTTAAATTTTGTTTTTGAATCAGATTTGCAAATATGGGCAGGGAGAGAATTCCTGAGTTGCAGAGCACTGTACGAGAAAGATCTGGCTACCACAAAAAAGGTTTATTGTGTGGCACAGAAAGTAAAGATGTAGATGAGGATCTGAGAGTGCGGGAAGGGGTATAAGTCTGTAAAAGATCACTATGATAGGGAGGAGCATGATTGTGGAGAGCTTTAAGTGTTAAGAGCAGTATTTCATATTGTATATGGTAGTAGACAAGGAGCCAATGAAGTTGGAAAAGATTTGGTGTAATATGTTCAGTGGACTTAGAACAAGTGATTATCCTAGCAGCAGAATTTTGTATAACTTGCAAACGAAGGATAAAGTTTTTAGGGATGCCAGATAAAATGGCATTACAGTAGTCTATACATGAAGTAACTAAGACATTTAACCAAAACTTCAGTACTGTGTTTTGTCAAAACTGGAAAAGTGTAGAAATAGCAATCCTAGAAACATTATTTATATGAGATGAGAATATTTGTAAAGGTATTGTTTATCAAAATTGGAGCTAGATTCAGTGGATAAATAAACCTGCATATCATCAGCATAACAGTGAAATTGAATACCATGATGTTGACATATATTACCTATAGGAAAAAAAACTCCCTGTGTAACCACTGAATGCTCTAAAGCCCTTCACATGAACAAACTGTCTTCTATCTGTAAGATAAGAGGAAAGCCATTGATACACAAGGCCACAAATTCTTAAACTAGCTAAGCATTCTAAAAGTATCTGATGGTGTCATGTTTCAAATGCAGAACTGAGATCCAGAAGTACAAGAATTTTTAGTCCTAAGTCTGCTGCCTGGAGAAGATTATTTGCAATTTTGACCAATGCAGTACTATGCTTCGGACGAAAGCCAGATTGGAACTGTTCAAACAGGTTATTTTTTGAAAGATGGGACAGAAGTTGAGAAGCAATTCTCTTTTCAAGAATTTTTTTTGTGAATGGAATATTAGAACTAGGTCAGTAATTACAAAAATTTTCAGGGTCTAAACCAGGTTTTTTCAGAATTAGTGTAATTGAAGCCAATTTTAATGAAGGAGGAACCATGTCAATGGCAAGGGAAAAGTTACTTATAGAAATTATTAACGGAATAATATATGTCAAGCAGAACCTAACCAGACTAGTAGGTACTGGATCCAGCTGACAAGTAGAGGAATCAGATTTTGTTATACGCTTAAAAATATTATTTTCAGTTAGGGTTATAAGGTATTAAGGTATTTGGTAAGGGAATATGGGTAATAGTGGAAAGCTTGTCATTCTCCATAATCTAAAATTGAAGAAATCCAACAAGTCACAACAATGTTTAGCAATGAAAGTATAGTGGATGACATTTTCTGGTGGTGCAAATAGCCTATTCATTGCAGAAAAAAGAGCTCTAGCATTATTCTCACCTGTACTAATACTATTAAATAATATACACTTTTTGCTACAGAAAGAGAATATTTGTATTATAACATATGATCTAAATACATTCTCTTATGATATATACCTGCGTATAAGTCGGGTCTAGCACGAATATATTGCTCCTGTAAGCAAATTATGATTCTTAGCACGATGAGAGAAGTTACAAAATCATCCGGAATATTCAAGCAAATTATAGGAAAAAAAAAAAAAAAACAATCTAAATCTGTTAAGTAGTTCTCTTGTTCTTTAGCTAAGTGGATGTAAGGTACACGCCCCAAGGCTTGTGAGTGAGTGAGGAGAGCCCAGCCCCCCTCCCTTTGATCTGCTGCGTCTGTCTCGGATTCATGCAAATAAATTGGTACCACAAACGAACTGTGATACTTAGCACTATGAGAGAGGAAACAAAACCAAATGGAATGTTCAAGCAAATTCTAGAAAAAAACGTGATCAAAATCCGTTAAGTACCGGTAGTTCTCTTGCGAAAAGTGAACAGACATGCAGACAGACAGACTTTGGATTTTATATACAGTATATAGACATAAATTTTATTTTACATAACAAACAAAATTGCAACAGAATACCTAGGTACTGGTAGGTATTTTATCATTTTTAATCTTCCTCCTCTGACATTGAAACATCTCCGAAAAAGGGGACAACCTTGTTATTTACCATTTCATCATAGGGATCCCAATCATTTAATTCATGCTCCTGTTCCCCCTCGTCATCATTGTCCAATAATGCGTCATCCATTGCATTTGAAATTCCACATTTTTAAATAATTTTATTATAATATCAACTCTGACTTTCAACCATGCATTTAGAACAAATTGACACAATGGTTTGTTGAGAGAGACGTCTAATGGCTATAAAATCAAAGTTAGTCCTCCAGGTATTATAGCTGCTATGGTTATATTTTCTTTTAATACTGACTTTGTTCTGTCAGTTACATGACTGTAAAACATGTCCCACACCAACAAACTTTTATTCAATATGTCATTCGGCCATTTTCTCCACGCATTTTCCATCCAGAAATTTACCCCATTTTCATCCATCCAACATTTATCGTGAACATGCACGTAGATACCAGGAGGGAATTTAATTTTTGTTTTTGTTTTTTTTTTTCTTAAATATCAGCATTGGAGTCAATTTCATTCCATCGGCTAAACACGACAGAATCACTGTAAATCGGGTTTTCTCATGACCTGTACTCTGTACCAGAACCAATTTCACACCTTTAGTGTCAACTGTTCTGTTGCCCAAAATATCGAAACACATAGGAGTCTCAACTATATTTCCTATATGAGATAAAATTGTATCGTTTCCTCATCTTGATAATATACCGCGGAAAACGAAATATCTTGTCTTCTAAATCAGCAGGCAGCTTCTGTGCTATTTTAGTTTTTTGACATATCACTAAATCGTTTCTCTTCATGAACCTGGTACACCATCCTGAAGAAGCTTTGAAACTATTGCACTGATCTGGATGCTGTTTGGACCATTTCAATGCTTCAGTTCTTATCGTATTCCTTATAATCACATATTTGTTCTGTCTTTGTTCAGAAAACCATTCAGTGATACAGTTTGCCGGCCATGAGGCAATGCCAGTTCGCAGAACACACTTTGTCGTAGGCATTTTTCTTAATACATTTTCTTGCTTCCTCCAGTCTCAAACCAGTTTCTCAGACACATCAAATTTTGTTGCAGCAGCTCAGTTACCAATTTCTTTTGCCACTTCAATGACTTTTAATTTAAAACCAGCTTCATATTTTCTTCTGATTGAACACTCCATCATAGAAAAGGCATGCTCTTACAATAAAGGTGTATGAGGTCTGATATACAAAAAACACAAAACAGTGCAAATGTCGCTTTGCAATACTGGAACATAGAAAAAAAGGCAATGTTTACTCTCTCAGGTGGGTGTTAGCATATCATAATCTCTTGGACCAATAGCACGGGTTTTCCATATTCGACTTATACAACTGACAACTTTATAAAAAATACTGGAAATTATACGGTAAAATCAAGCCCCAACTAATCCGCGGGAGGACTTTTCCGCAAGTATATACGGTATGTACAACAAGTCCAGTTTTCTTAAACAGATGCACCAGCTGTCGGCCCATAGTTTTGAGCTGACAGAGTTCAGATGTAAACCAGGGAGCAGTATGAGTAAATGAAGGGAGCCAACATATTGAAAGCAGAAGACATTATAATGAACTACTAATTCTATTGGAGATTCAGTAAGAGAAAAAAACAGGCTGTAGGTTGAGTAAACCAATAAAATTCTCAGGTTCTACATGCTTAAAATTATAAAATGTAATGAAATGCTGAGCCTCTGATTTACTAAGAAGTAGGCTAATATCAAACATAATCATGTTATAATCCCAATAAGGTAATTCAATGAAGAGGAGACTATAGGGTAAAATACCAGAGCAGCAAACTAAATCTATAATATAATCTTTGTTATGAGCTGAAAAATGTACAGACTGGGTTAAATTAAAACAGTCAAGTATTTCATTAAAATCCATTGTAAATGTGTCAGTTGAATTGTCAAAGTGTAAAATCACCTCTTAGGATGACATTTGAAGACATGGCACACAGAGTCATTAAAACAATATAAAATTCTGTCCTAAAAGTACTTGAAATCTTAGGAGGTACAGTGGTGTGAAAAACTATTTGCCCCCTTCCTGATTTCTTATTCTTTTGCATGTTTGTCACACAAAATGTTTCTGATCATCAAACACATTTAACCATTAGTCAAATATAACACAAGTAAACACAAAATGCAGTTTTTAAATGATGGTTTTTATTATTTAGGGAGAAAGAAAATCCAAACCTACATGACCCTGTGTGAAAACGTAATTGCCCCCTTGTTAAAAAATAACCTAACTGTGGTGTATCACACCTCAGTTCAATTTCTGTAACCACCCCCAGGCCTGATTACTGCCACACCTGTTTCAATCAAGAAATCACTTAAATAGGAGCTGCCTGACACAGAGAAGTAGACCAAAAGCACCTCAAAAGCTAGACATCGTGCCAAGATCCAAAGAAATTCAGGAACAAATGAGAACAGAAGTAATTGAGATCTATCAGTCTGGTAAAGGTTATAAAGCCATTTCTAAAGCTTTGGGACTCCAGCGAACCACAGTGAGAGCCATTATCCACAAATGGCAAAAACATGGAACAGTGGTGAACCTTCCCAGGAGTGGCTGGCCGACCAAAATTACCCCAAGAGCGCAGAGACGACTCACCCGAGAGGTCACAAAAGATCACAGGACAACGTCTAAAGAACTGCAGGCCTCACTTGCCTCAATTAAGGACAGTGTTCACGACTCCACCATAAGAAAGAGACTGGGCAAAAACGGCGTGCATGGCAGATTTCCAAGACGCAAACCACTGTTAAGCAAAAAGAACATTAGGGCTCGTCTCAATTTTGCTAAGAAACATCTCAATGATTGCCAAGACTTTTGGGAAAATACCTTGTGGACTGATGAGACAAAAGTTGAACTTTTTGGAAGGCAAATGTCCCGATACATCTAGCGTAAAAGGAAAACAGCATTTCAGAAAAAGAACATCATACCAACAGTAAAATATGGTGGTGGTAGTATGATGGTCTGGGGTTGTTTTGCTGCTCCAGGACCTGGAAGGCTTGCTGTGATAGATGGAACCATGAATTCTACTGTCTACCAAAAAATCCTGAAGGAGAATGTCCTGCCATCTGTTCATCAACTCAAGCTGAAGCGATCTTGGGTACTGCAACAGGACAACGACCCAAAACACACCAGCAAATCCACCTCTGAATGGCTGATTAGGCCACTCCAAAGTCTTCATTTTGTTTTTCTTCAAAGTCCTGACCTGAATCCAATTGAGATGCTATGGCATGACCTTAAAAAGGCAGTTCATGCTAGAAAACCCTCAAATAAAGCTGAATTACAACAATTCTGCAAAGATGAGTGGGCCAAAATTCCTCCAGAGCTGTAAAGACTCATTACAAGTTATCGCAAACGCTTGATTGCAGTTATTGCTGCTAAGGGTGGCCCAACCAGTTATTAGGTTCAGGGGGCAATTACTTTTTCACACAGGGCCATGTAGGTTTGGATTTTTTCTCCGAAATAATAAAAACCATCATTTAAAAACTGCATTTTGTGTTTACTTGTGTTATATTTGACCAATGGTTAAATGTGTTTGATGAACAGAAACATTTTGTGTGACAAACATGCAAAAGAATAAGAAATCAGGAAGGGGGCAAATAGTTTTTCACACCACTGTATATATAAAAACAGCAATTATAGTAGGTGATGGTCCACAGATTTTGCTGGCCAGCAGTTCAAAAGAAGAAAAATCAGGAAGATAACCAGTGATAGTTTCAGGTTTTCCCAATAAATTATTGCAAAAAACCCTCCTCTCTCTGAGGAATGGGATTTAGAAATATTGACCAACCCCGGTGGAAATGCTTGGTTTAAATGAAAATAATCACCTAGTTGCTGCCAAGTTTGCATGAAACCTAAACAGTCCAACTTAGTGTCCATAATAAAGTCACTAATCAGCTAAGACTTATTGGAAATAGATTGAGTATTAAACAATCTAAACTTTAAAGTATCGATAGATAGACATTTGATCCAGTGATTTTATCAGTGGTCTCAGCATGCATGTAATCTATGCAATATCCCGAAGTATGTAGATAATGATAGCGTTAACATCTATCAGACCAAAGTGTAAAAATATTCCCACTGCCAATACTGCTGAAATGAAGACAGTGCGGAGATACCTGATGAATATATTTTGAGTGTTGGAGAATGACGCGATAGAGCAGAAGATCATAAAGCATAATTTATCCAAAGTCGATAGAGTTTGTCCGACAAGTATTTTAATATAGCAGTAGTAGCTACAGTAGCCAACAAAGATGACAGAATGATTTGTAATAGCCAGTTAGAGTTTACCATGATAGGTTTACAAAAACTGTCATCCAAGCAGATTTCAGATTTACAGCTAGCCCTTATACCCCTCACTTATCCAAACAGCTGTGTTCAGATAACATGTTAGCCAGTAGTCCGTCACTGTTACCAGTGTGATTTACTGCGCAGATTCAGCAATCAACAAAAGGCAGTATCCACCACCTATTCATCAATTCTAAACACCAAAGCAGAGAATCAGTGAGAAAGTTTCCACTTACCCATACAGATTTTAGCTAGCATGGCGCGGCTCAACATGGGGCTTGCGTCAAAAGAGCAAAGAACATCAAGGACAGGAATGTGTAGTATTAAATTATAATCCAAAGCAACGGCGAAGGCAGATTTTGTACCAGGCATAAAATCCAGAACGAAGGATAAAAATAAAGGAAAAATAATTAAAACAGATAAAATGCACAAACAGAGCATCAGGAAGCAGCGGTAGACAAACACACCAGCACTCACGTTAACCTAGGTGATAAGTTAACAGGTAATTTATTACAGCTCTGTAATAAATGTAACATGTAGAACAATTGCTAATCTTTTGGATACTTCAATACCTTTCGTTGATATATTCCAATTAAATCTTTTCTATGTTCTCTGACTGATTAATGGGAACTATCTCTAACTTGTTTCGAAAAACATAAATTTCTATGCTATACTGACTTGTAATTTACTTGTAATATTATAACATTTATAAGATAAAATTAAAGCAAATGTGTCAAAAATATATCGGCATCTTCTTTATTGTTATTTTAAATTTATACTGTCTGTTTTCATTACATGGCTGTTTTCTTTTGTAATTAAAATTGAATGGTAATAGCACAGATTTTCTAATTTATTCACTGAGTAAATGTTTGCAGCCTTGAAAAAAAGAAATATCCATTTAAAACTACCACTGTCTTTTGTGATAGGTTAACAGGTAATGAACCCCTGTCTATCCTGCCTATAACTGTGGAGTCCGAAGAGGCAGTAGGGAAGACTCACTACAAATTATGCGACAGGCTGAAGCTGGAAAGGAAGCAAAGGCGGATGTGTAGACGTGACCCTGGAGTGGCAGAAACATTGATGGAGGCCATAAGTATGAGTGCACTTGAATGCCAGTACCAGTTTAGGTTTGAGAGATGGAACTGCACTTTGGATGGACGATTTAGATCCAATCTGCTTAAGAGAGGTAACTGTCAATCTCCTACTGAAAAGGCAAACAAACAAAACTTTGGAAATGTGTATTCTTTTTTAGATATAAACTGACTTCACATTTTTGTAAACAGGGTTGTCCTTTTAATTTCCTAAGCAAACTGATTCTAGTCCACTCTGTTGTGTAAGTTACCTTTTTCAGTACAAAGAAACATTGCCAGCTTGAATGGCAACTCAAAATTAAATTTGATGTTAGTGTGTCGTTTTGCTGGAGCCTACCACTCAATTGGTTTGCCCTAAGCTTTGTGTACATTGCTAAAGGCACAGCTTCTGTCTCCTTAATCATCCGTACCCTTCAGAACATGTAGTTGATATGCCTAATATACCTGGTAAAGTAAGTATATTACTGGAACAAAAGGAGCTAACAAGCTTATCACGATGTGGTTAGTAAACTGAAGTCATGGAAAGTAGTTTGTATATTAATGTGCTTTATCTAAGTAATAATATTTTTATGTATTTTCTATAGATCAAAACAGTATAATAATAGCTGAGAACAGGTCATTGATTTTACTAGAAATTTTTGCAATATACTGTGTAAGAACTGATAAGTGTTTAATTTGTATTGCAATTGCCAGATTTCTTGTGAAAAATGGTAATTTTTATGAGTTTGAATGATTTATTTGAGAGGCTTACAGCTAAGGGGCCCATGCATGAAGATGCATGTTATACTAATCCCAGAGACCACAGATTTTCCATTGCTGTATTGCCTGGAATTCATCCATCGTATTATGTAAGGGTCAGTATTATTTCATTTATTCTAAATGCTGCTGTATCATACTTCTAAATGAATTATTATTCTAAATAATTAAGCAATGGGAAAAATAAAAGGCATAATTACTATCTGAGTAAAATAGACTAAAAGTCTTGGGATGAAAAGTATTTGAAGACAGTAAACATTATGCTTAACTTGGCAGGTCTTTTTGAGAAAGGAACCACTTGTTCCTTATCTGGTTTTAATTTGTAATAGTGAGGAATTACATCACCACAATAAAAATGGGTCAACAGAGTGTGAGACAGCATAATGTATGATGACCAGTTTTGAGTAAAATATGTGATGAAAGCCACATCTGTTTTAGATTAGTTTTTAATGAGTGCTATTACTTCATACATGTTGTAGAAAAATTCAGACATCACTTCATTCCCTTAATGTGACAGCTTCATTTCATTGCTTCAGCAAATAGATCTGCTTTTCTTTTATCAAATAACTAAAGTAAATTCAGTTTTATAAGGCATATATGGCAACATATCCAATGTTGAATTCAGTTTTTATTGTATTAAATTAACCCTTAAAAGTACATATATCAGTGTTGTTTTCACATACCGTATACTTTCAGTAACACTGACGAATTTTGCTGTAAGCAGGATTCAGTGACTAAATACCACTTTTGTCTTATAGTTTGAAACAGATTGACTGCTAAAACAGAAAAGCATAGGATCTCTTCAACTGTGTTTAATAAGCATATTAACAAGAGGGTTTTCTACTCCTTAACTAAACCTAAGCCTATATCTGACATGTTCAGAATGTTTATGTCCATGGACACCTGTATGTGGCAAATGCATATTTCCATGTACATAACAGGGTTATGCAGGCATTCTTTCATAAACTGATTCTTCGTTATTTAATGGCACCTTTGCTGAAGGTAAGATTTGTGTACATTATTTACATTCACAAAAGATTTGTAATAGGTAGTTCAGTTGCTGTTAGGCTGATGACAGTTCTATAGAAGAAAAAAGCTTAAAAAAAGTAATTTAGGTGTACTTTGTGATGTACATCATCCATGGTCAAGTAATGATTTGCATCAAGAAAATGACTTCTGCATCATGAGTGCAAAAAGAAAAGTGAAACATTGAAAATAAACAGAATGGTGAAATAACAATAGTGAGCACTGTACTTGCAAAAAATGTTTTTCAGTGTACCCCGTCTTATTGACAAAACATATTTAATGAGGCTGCCATTACTAAGCAGCACAGCTAAAAATGTCACTCATTTAGACTCTGTTTTAAAATTATACATTTTTCTAAAGTCACAGTAGCAGAACTACTCTCTTTTGGGGAAATGCTCTGGCGAAGAGTTGCTTACATGAGGTCAATCATGAATTAAATTTACTTACAAGTACATCAGATAACCTGTTGGTGTGCTGCATGTTTTAGAAATTTTATAAAACAAGATTAGTTTCAGGGATTTATCTTGTTATGAAATTACTTATGATATTCACTTAACAAAAAAGGTACAGACTAACCTCTTAGGTTCATCTCTAAATGGGGGATAGGAAGAAATTTCAAAACCAGTTAAGTGGTTACTTGTAAACTCTTACCTGTCTCAGTCCGTGCTGTACCCTGTGTATTTCACCCATAGTACCTCAAAGGTAGACTGCTTGCACCTGGACATGTCTATACTTACAGACCTTTACTTTAACCCAGCTTACCACCAACAGAGGCTTCACAAGGGTATCACCTTATGCCATTAAAAGACCAAAGTTAGACAAATAATGAACAATCTAACCTCACTGCAGTGTTAGTAGGTCAGACAGAGACACTGGCTTTAAGCTTTCCTTAAAAAGTTATATTTATAGAAATTGTATCTTGCATATTGTAATCTTTTTAGTTAGTCAATAAAAAGTATCATTTTGCTTGACTTTTCATTTCGTCCATAATGGCTAACACAGTACAACCCCTACTACTATAGCAATTGTATCAAAACCAATAGCAACAAGTATAAAGCTATGAATAAAATTATACAACCCAGGTGGGTTAACACTAGAATCCCTGAAGCCTTTGAAAATCCCAGGCCACCTTAAATTCCTTCACATCTCTTCATTAACATTTTTTGTTTTGTAAATGTGTCAATCAGCACAAGCAGCAAGCAGTCTGCTATCCCATCCCCCACTGCCACAGCTTAACTTGGGCAAAAAGTTCTCCCAGCTCAAGTTTGTTTACCTGGCTTTGAGGTGCCTGGAGTTGTATAGTGTAAATAATATATCAATATTTGGAACACATGCATTTCATGTGTGTTCCATGTCTACAACAATATATGTAAATGTAGGATGTCAAGAAATGTTGAACACATACCTGAAACAAACTTTTTTCATGTTATAGTATTAATGACAACATTTTGGCATGAAGTATATAAGTGCACTTGTTTTGTTATACGTGTACCTTTTGTGAAAGTGTTTATTTAATATTTGGACTTCAGTTTTCACACATTATACATTGATATCCACAAAATTCATTCCAGTAGGACTGCTCAGTCCGAGAGTGGAGCATTTGAACAAGTCTGGGTTCTTTGAAGTCACCCCCACATTTTAATGGCTGGGGTAAACTGTAATGTAAAACTATATTGCTCGTGTCTTTCTGATCAGTACTAAATCCTAAGGGGCCTGTGCCTTGCGCCTCATGTTGACAGTAGATCTATGAGTGTCTGATGGCCAGTGTGTAATGTGAATGCCTGTCCATAAAGAAATCTGTGCCACCATTCGCAAAGTAGAGCTTCACACAAACACCCAGAGTATTTTTGTCCAGCTGGACAAAGGTGAAGGCAATGGGTTGTTTAGTACCATTTTGTATCTGTATCTGTCCTGCTTCAAGATACAGACAGATTCTGAGCAGGCAGGAGATCAGGACCAAGGAACATCCACCCTCAGCAGATGATTTAGTTGGGGTTATGGTGGTAGGGTACTGTGGCAGAAATTGAAAATGGTATTTGAATACTCCAAAAAGTGGAGTCATATAGGCTGCATTTGTGGGCCTGTGGATACGCTGGATTGCTTTGAAATGACATTTGAGTGGAGAGAGAGGCCATTGTCAGTCAGACAAAATTACACAAACTCAATGGAAGGCACTAAGAAAAGCATTAATCACCATTCAGTGTGAGGTGATGAGTAGCTAATAATTTCAATACCGTTTGGAGACATTCATCATGGGCAGCTGGATTTGGGCAATGCATGACAATGTAATTTTGATAGATGACTACCCCAGGAATTCCAGCAAAGATAGTAGACATCACCTTCTGAAAAAATCTGGGTGCAAAACTGAGACAAATGGTATCCTAGTATAAAGAAACATCCCATTGTGGGTTGCAAAGGTAATCAAATCTCTCCTTATAGGGTGGAGAGGAATCTGCAGGTACCTCTGACAAAGGTCCAATTTGAAAAATACCTTAGAGACATTGAACTGGGTGGTGAGTGCCTTCAGTGGTTGGCAATGTGTTTTGACCTATTATTACTGCTTTGTTGACAGCCCAGAGGTTCAAACCCTCACCTTATTTTTTTTTTTGCTTTCTTTAGGTTTGAGACCCAAAGCGAGGCATTAACTGGTTTAATGATGACCACCTCCAACAGGCTGCATAGTATTAGCAAATGTCACAATCTTTTGGAGGGCAAGGGGATCTCAAGGGAAAGGCTGAATAACAGGGCACATGAAGGGTTTAAGCAGTGGCTGGTTAAAAGGTGAGAGACAACCCAAACCTCTGAAAAGAGCTGGCCATTGCTGAAGCCATAGTGAGCTGCCAGTCAGGACAACCTTCTGGTGTTATAATGATCAAAGTCCAGGCCTAACAAGTTGACAGGCAGATAGCATACAGGTAGAGAGAGTGTACCCACTATTTCAGATTTAGTGCTGCCATTACTACATAGGGCAGCAGATGAAGCAGTGATAATTAAGTGAGAGAAAAACTGTTTGACAATGGCCAAATTGTGGCAGTTTAGTCTCTGCTTAGTGTCTAACAACAGAGGAGGACAGACACTGTCCATCTCCAAAGTACTAATTTTGAAGGTGGGGACTGTGGTGCTCATTAAGTGAATATTTATTATTGCAGTCTGAGTGGAAGATGACTATGCCTTTGGTAGAGATAAAGCAGGGGCCGAATGACAGACTTTTGCAAAGTGGATAAATGTACTTCAGTTTCGGTGCCAGTGTCCCTCTGCAGAGCAGCTCAGAGCTCTAGATCGATGACCAGTAGAGCTGCAGTCCCTGCAGTCCAATCTAGAAATAACTTGTAACCACCTCATATAGTGAAAGCATGTCCCTGTCAGCAGAACAGGATGCTTCAATAACTGGTGCAACTGGCTGGTGCTGAACCAAGTTTAGCAGCAAGTTCAGCACCTGATTGAATTTAAAATGCCATGTCAATAGCTTTTGTGAGAATCATATCATCAGGTATTATCAGCAATCTTTAATGAACTTTAAGGCTACTGGCATATTTCCCAAGTTGGTCCTTAATGCATTATACAGTATAACTTGGTGAACTTCCAAATGCTGGGTAAACCTTGCAAGACAGTCACAAATTGATTAACTGACTTGCCCATCTGCTGATGACGCTGATGGAAGAGGATTGTTTGGATGATGACACTTTGAGGTGTAAAAAATGAGATTCCAGGGGGCTTACTGATGTGGAATATTCAGCCACAGTTCCAAGGGTTTTAAAGGTTCATTGGCTTTCAGTGCCTAGGTAGCACACAAGTATGACCATTTTATGAGTATTGCTCAACACTGCCAGACCAGCAGCTGTTAAATAAGTATTTAAAAGATTCAATCCTGCAAAATCACAGCACTGGAGGCACCCCCAGCAGCATAAGGAATGCAGAAGGTGGTAGAAATGAAAACTCCATCCTCATCCGCAATGTTCTATTGCCAAAACGAAGAGGCACAATGGTTAGTATGCATGCAGCAACTCTTTACTTGACTTAATACATCACATCGCAAAAAAAACAATATTCACTAATGCATGCAAAGCCTGCATGAAGCATAGCACTTTCTGTACATATTTAACAACATCCTTTAAGCCAGTGCTTCTCAATTATTTTCTGTCATGCCCCCCCTAGGAAGAAGAAAACATCTTGCACCTCCCGTGCGACTATAAATAGTATCCTTTGTCTATAAAATTGTTATAAGTACACCTCTGCATAACACTGTATCCTTATTAACGTATAAGAGAATAAAAAAAGAAAGAAATATGGACCAATTTACAACAAAGAATAGCTTTATTAAATGTAACAGAAAAGATTTAAAGTGCATTCTAAATTAAAAAAAAAATTAAAATAAAAATAAAAAAGCATGTTCCCCGTGGGTGCGCGCCCCACTATTTGAGAAGCACTGCTCTAAGCCAAGTATTTTCAACCTTCTTTTACCGAGGGCCGCAAGCTTTGGTGTCAACAAGATAATTTCAGCAGGGCTATGCATTAAAACTCCAAGGTCCATGAGGCCCTGCTGGAAAATCGGTGCACCTCCATGTGGCAGGGATGGCTCCATCTGGCGGCCTGAGAGTATTGGCTGGGATTACCTGCCGGCCTTATACCACAACACTTATTCTAAAATTTATTGATTAGATCCAGCTGTATTTTAAAAAAGTTTGGAACAGGTCCTCTAAGTGAAAATTTTATTTTTTTCCAATTTCAAATAGCATAGAACATCAATTACTCACTGATTTTAAGAGGTGGCGTGGGATTCTTCCAATAGATAAGTCTACGTGCTAGTAGCGAGGTAAAGGCAATTACAATTTGTTTGTCCTTCTCCAATTTAAGCCCATTTGGAACTACACCCAACACAGATGTTAAAGGGTTAGGTGTGATTGTGAAACCAAGGCTATCTGAGGGGCGTTTAAAGATTTTTGTCTTAAATGATGTTAATTTGGTGCATACCCACAACAGCCCAGTAAGGCTTGAGCTAGATTGCAATGTTCACAGGTTGAATCTTGCCCTGGATATATTTTGGATAGTTTTAAACATAATACAAGATGCTTCATAAAAGATTTTAAGCTGAATGCTTTCCGCATATGGAGCTAGAGTGTATTCTGTGCATGGCTGCATTCCTCTCCTTTTCTGAAATATAAATTGAAAGCACTTTTCCCCACCATACCCTGGAATCTTTGAAAGGAAGGGACTTCAATATGTTTTTATATATTGTTTAGATTCTATCTGAGCCTTCAAGACTGATCAGTATTTCTTCTGGAATAGAAATAGGTGGGAGGTGATGAAATTTATACAGGTTCAATTTAGCAAAGTTTCTAATTAAGAAGTAGTGGAAAAATTGTTGATGAGAAGTTAAATTTGATGCTCAATTGTTCGTAGGATACAAAGACATTTTCTGCGTACATATCTCTTAAGTGTTTTAATCCTGGACATTTTCCAAGGATGAAGTACTGTGTATATTTGAGAGTAGAGAAAAAATGTAGTGATCATGTAGAGGTGCAACAGAGCTTCTCTGTCTTACATGCTTCCTACATTGGTTCCATATTCTGAGTGAATGGAGGGCAATTGGATTATTAGTGTGTTGAAGATAATTTATAATTACAGGGGCAGAGGAACAGGGACTACACAATAAAGAAGTACAGAAAGATTTTAATTCTGTTGCAGACCAGGCTTGTGTATTTTCATCAATTTGTGTTGATGTCCAGAGGCCTCATGCATAACGGCGATCGTAGAATTCATGGCGTACCGACAAAAGCAAAAATGTACGTACGCACAAAAAAATCCAGATGCATAAATCTGTGTGTTCACCAACTTCCACGTTCTTCCACTACATAAATCCCAGTCAGCATGAAAAGTAACGCCACGCACCTGCCGCCTATTCCGTGGACCATTATATTGTTACAAGTTAATTACAATCAAATGCCATAAACTAATAAAGAATATGCAGTTAATTTCAGTGTATTTGATAAAGCCGCATCAGGGATGTGGATCTAAAAAAGAAAGGAAAACCACACTGTAACAAAAGCACTGCTTTGACGCTGGGTGCCGCCAGTTTGCAAAACTGAGCAGAGAATTTGCATACGCCAAGCATTTAGCTGCCATGAAAATGTGTGTGGCTTTACACCAAATCTAAGTTTTATACATCACGATGAGAGCGTAGAAATGGGCTTATGCAACATTTTTGTGTGTACGCACCTATTACTAATGAGGCTCCAGGTCTTTATAACCTGTATATTTGCCACCCGAAAATAAAATTGAAAGTTAGGTAGTGACATGTCACCTTCAACTTTAGGTTGTTGTAGAGTCACCATTGGGATGAATGGATATTTCAATTCCAAATAAATGAGGTTATGACTGCATCTAATTTCTTAAAATGATTTGTTAATGTATATGGGGATGCCTTGAAATAAAAAAAGAAACTTGGGAAGGATGTTCATTTTGACAGTGTTGATTCTCCCTGCCAATGTGAGATTTAGGGTAGACCACCTATTCATCCATCCATTATCCAACCTGCTATATCCTATCTACAGAGTTACGGGGGTCAGGAGCCAATCCCAGCCAACACAGGGCGCAAGGCAGGAAACAAACCCCGGGCAGGGAACCAGCTCACCGCAGACCACCTAGTCGTGTCTTGTTTCATTTTTCTATGCAGACAGCAAAATTTTGTTGAAAAAGAACTTTGTTTGTTAATTTTACCCCTAGGTATTTAAACTAATCTGCTAAGATAAACGGGAAGGTGTCTGGTCTAATATTGTATGCTAGAGAGTTCACTGGAAGATGCACACGTTTATTCAGATTGAATTTGAGTCCAGATAGTGCTAATCTGCTAGTGTTTTTAGGACTGCTAGCACAGAATTTTGTGAATCAGATATATACAGTACCATATCATCTGCATGTAGTGATATTTTTTGTACAAGTAATTATCTGATAATCCCCTTTATCTCTGATGCATTTTAAAGGTAAACAGCCAATGACTCAATGGTGATTGCAAAGAACAATGGTGATAGGGGGCATCCTTGTTGAGTACCACATTCTAATTTGAAATACAGTAATCCCTCCTCGATCGCGGGGGTTGCGTAACAGAACCCCCCGTGATAGATGAAAATCCGCGAAGTAGAAACCATATGTTTGTATGGTTATTTTTATATATTTTAAGCCCTTATAAGCTCTCCCACACTGTTAACATTATTAGAGCCCTCTAGACATGAAATAACACCCTTTAGTCAAAAGTTTAAACTGTGCTCCATGACAAGACAGAGATGACAGTTCTTTCTCACAATTAAAAGAATGCAAACATATCTTCCTCTTCAAAGAATGCATGTCAGGAGCAGAGAATGACAGAGAGAGAGAGCGCGTGACAGAAAAGCAAACAATCAAAAAATCAATATGTGCTTTTGGGCTTTTAAGTATGCCGAAGCACCGCGATAAAGCGGCATTTTTTAGAGGAGCGTCCATATCTTCTAAGCAAACAGCCTCTGTGCAAACACCCCCTCCGTCAGGCGCAGAGAATGTCAGAGAGGGTGAGAGAGAGAGAGAGAGAGAAAAGCAAACAATCAAGCACCGCGCGGGAAGCATATCTTATATCATTGAGGAATTTTAGTTAATATGTAATACATGCTCTGATTCGATAGCTTCTAAGCCATCCGCCAATAGCGTCCCTTATATGAAATCAACTGGGCAAACAAACTGAGGAAGCATGTACCATAAATTACAAGACCCATTGTCCGCAGAAATCTGCGAACCAGCGAAAAATCCGTGATATATATTTAGATATGCTTACATTTAAAATCCGCGATAGAGTGAAGCCGCGAAAGTCGAAGCGCGATATAGCAAGGGATTACTGTAGTCTGAAATAATGTTGTTAATATAAACTGAGGCTTCTGGATGAGTATAGATGAGTATAAAAATGCTTTTGCTGCATCCAAAAATAATAACATCTCAGGGGTGTTGGATATAATGGGTAAATATATTGCATTAAACAAAGTTCAAAGGTTAGACGCCAAGTGTCTGCCTTTAATAAATACAGTTTGGTTTTGTGATATTACACAAGGAATCACTTTATCAGTCCTTCTGGGTAGAACTTTGGAGAGTATCTTAATGTCATTATTCAGGAGTGAGATTGGTGAGTATGATGTTCACTGTAGTAAGTTTTTATTTTTCTTGGGAAAGATGGTAATTAATGTTTGGCGAAACGTTTGAGGTAGAATTTTGCTGTTTCTAGTTTCTATAAACATTTCTAGTAATAGTAGAGTTAACTTATTTGAGAATTTTAAAAATAAAATTCCATAGGGCCTGCTGTTTTTCCACTTTGAAGTAAGTTTATAGCATCTAGTAATTCAGAGGGTTATTCAGTTCCACTGCACTAAGAGCATCTAGCTGTGGTGTCTGTAATGAATCAAAAAAATTCATTAGATTTTGTTTTATTTTCTTTAAACTGAGTAGAATATAAGAACATATAGTACTCTTTAAATGTGTGAGTTATATTTTATTGGTCAATTATTTTATCTCTGTCTGTGTTGTTAATTACTGTGATTGAATTGAGGACTTCCAGCTTCTGGATTTGTTGATCTAAAATCTTTTTAGACTTCTCTCTGTGTTCATAATAATGATGTCGCGATTTAAAGATGAGCTGTTCAGTTTCTTTAGTTGTCAAGAGGTTAAATTCCTGTCTTTTCCTATAAAGTGCCTTATTTGGAGACATGGGGTATTCTAGATCTACTCTGGTAATTTTGCTAATTGACCCAGACACCACCTTGGTTTCCAATTAATTAAGATGCCAGGTACAAAATGAGTGTGTAGGGCATAGTTATTTAAGCTCCATGATTAGAGGGACGTGGTCTGAGATTACAAGAGTGTTGTACTTACAAGATTTGATAATGGGCAAAAAACTATTGTCTATGAAGAAATAATCAGTTCTTGAGTAACAATGATGTACTGGCGAGCAATGTTCTCTCCGCGCACAGATCGTCAGTGACGTCGCCCTGTGAAGTGAGGTAAAGGCATCAGACTGTCATTTACACGTGTAAATACCCAGCGAGCCACATTAGCTAGCACATTTTATTTCGTTGAGTGACCAGTCCGCTGCACTATCTACTGTACTTCACTCAGTTTACTTTCTCTAGACATACAGTAGTGCATTAAATTAACAGTTTTCGTGTCGATTTCATTAAATTAACAGTCTTCGTGTCAATATTTTAAAATGTTGAAGAGAAAAAACATGTACAACAAGTTGTAAAGAAATGCAAAATAAGAAAGCACGAGATTCATTTAACCCGGAATGGTTAAAAGTAAAAGTAACCACAGATACGCCAGATTCAAGGAATGTTGCGGTTGAATTAGGTTGCATATACAAATACTCAGACGAGAATGGACTTAAGTGTAAGTTCTGTGCTGCTAATTCAAGTAATAAGGCTAACAAAGACAACGAATATGTCACCGGAAAGCGTTGGGATATGTGGAAGCTTGACTACTGTAAACGACATTTATCGTTGCATGTTTGGTTGAAACAAGTACTGAGCGAGAAAAACGAATTGAGCATAATGAGCACCAGCGATCAAACAAGGAGCCAGTTCGAATCTTAATGGATAATGTCCTTCTTGCCATCAGGATGAACGCTTCGATGCTGTCAGTTCAAATGATTCAAGACCATATGGGAAAATATGTTTCTATACCAGACAGTTGGCAAAGTAAGAACTACACCTTTGAGTTGTTGAAGCAATCAACAAAGTAGTTGCAAACAACATATTTATAGAACTACGAGCTGCATCATTCCACACGCTCATTGTTGATGAAAGTACTGACATAACAGTACATAAAATGCTAATCATGTACTTTAAATATCGTCCAACAAATTTGTGTGATTACAAAACCGTTTTTGGTGGGATCATTTAGCTAACAGCATGTGATGCTTCAGCCCTTGAAGCAGCAATATGACAATACTACACTGATCATCGACTCGATATGAACTGCATGGTTATGATAATGTCAGATGGGGCATCAGTTATGTTAGGCCGTCGGAAGAGATTGGCCGCTTTACTCAAAGCAACGGTTCCTTATCTTGCTGAACAGCACTTTGTTGCTCACCGAGAAGACTTGGCACTTACTGATTCTTGGAAGGATGTTTGTTTGTTTACAAATATTGAGATTTTTTTTCTTCATTTTTATTACTATTTAATTTAATATTGTTTCTTTGTATCAGTATACTACTGCTGGATTATGTGAATTTCCCCTTGGGTTTAATAAAGTATCTATCTATCTATCTATCTATCTATCTATCTATCTATCTATCTATCTATCTATCTATCTATCTATCTATCTATCTATCTATCTATCTATCTATCTATCTATCTATCTATCTAGATTCTGTTGCATACTGTTTATACTTTATTTAGTGGATCTTCAGTTAAAAAAGGTGCACTTAAAGAATTGGCAAATGTAAATGATATGGATGTAATGTCTTTTTGACCAATTCATGAAGTTCGTTGGTTGTCACGTCACTTTGCTGTCAGTGCTTTTGTTAAAAATCTCGATGTTTTAGCTGCATACTGTGAAGAACAAGTGCAAGATTGCAATGATCCTGTTTGTAATTATGTTTTGAAATCATTACGAGATCCACTGTATCAGATTGCTCTGTATACAGCAAATGATGTTTTAACTGAATTAGCAAATTTATCAATGTTATTACAACAAAGTAATTTATTACCAATTGAAGCACATCAACTTTGGTTTCCTAAAATCTGTAAATTGGAAGCATAATACCTGGGTGAGAATGTTTACTGGAATGATAAAGCCAAGCAAATTTTGAGTGAAAATAAAGGCATTGACACAAGACAAACCACACAGTTTATACGATCAGTCTGTGATCACTTAAAGGTAAGATTTCCAGTGGATGAAGTACAATTTTGGTCAGCTTTTGATTCCACAGGTTTGAAAAACTGTGCATTTAATTTTGTTGTCAAAGAGATAAAAGAACTGTGCGTAAAGTATAAAGATTTGTTACATACAACAAATGATGAGTTGATTATTACTCAATAGAATGACTTCAAATTTCAGATCAGAGAGAAACTGAAATCTGCTACCATAAATTCACTACCTGAAATCACAGGAGTAACTTTAAATGATGAACAATTTAGCTCACTCGCAATGTTAATCGATATTTGCTGTACTTTTCAAGCATCCAGTGCTAACTGTAAATGAGGTTTTAGCGTCATGAATAGTGTTAAAGTGAAAACACAAAACAGGCTTGACGTTACTCATTTGGATCATCTTATGCGAATAAAATTATATTTAAATGCTGGAAAGACTATGGATTGGCACAAAACGTATAATGTGTGGAAGAAATGTAAAGTTAGATGTGAAAAGTTGTACTTAACCACATTGTTAATTATATCAAGCCAGAGTTTTAACTGTATCATATATAAAACTGTTTTTTTATTGTGTTTCAATACTTTAAGAACATGGTTGATATTGTATTATCATTATGTTATTAACAGTGTGATTATTGGTAGTGCCACTGCCACTTAGTTGAATTACATTGCGTTAGTTATTATACTACATGACTTGTCATCGTAGTATAATACTCAAGTCAGTTATACTGATAGTTTATTGGCTACATGTATTTTGTTTATATTTATGTTTCTCTATAACTGGGCAGTAAATGAATAAAGTTTCATGCATATTATATTAATTTATCACAATACAGGCCTTCATCACATATTTTAAGTTGCAAGCCTAAAAATACATATTACCTTGCACAAGTCGTTTCAGAGCACCGCTCACACAAAATATATTTTGCACACATGCCCTTGTTCCTTAGAGGGAACATTGCTGGCAAGAAGAAGGAATATGCTGTTATAATTGGATTTAAAAATCTCAATGGGTCTGATAAGTTATGATCCACTACAATCTGTGTAATTATTTTTGCAGCATTAGATGTTATCACTGCAGTAGCTAAAGAACAATTCATGTCTGGATATAAAACACAATTAAAGTCTCCGGCAATTATAATTTTATGAATGTTCACATTAGGAATAGATGCAGATATATTTGTATGAAATCTCAATCATCCATGTTAGGTGCATATATATTTATGAAAATCACTTTAGTATTAAATAAATTCCCCATCACCATGAGATATCACCCCTCAGGATCAGATATGATGTCAAATACTACAATTGTAATAGTTTTGTGTATTAAGATTTCCAGGTGCCTAGTTTTCTTCGTAGCTGGTGTGACAGATAGGGGGCGATAGTCACAGTGACTAAGACGCACTTCTGGGTTATAGGGCAAATACACATCTCTGAGCCTCCCTGCAGCGTCTCCTGGCAGCCCCAACGTTATCCAGCAGGGTTGTGTACTAAAACTACATAGTCCATGATGCCCTGCTGGAATTCTGGGCATCTCCATGTCGCAGGGAGAGCTCCCTCTGACGGCCTGGGGGTATTGGCCGGGATGAATATCTGGCCATATTCCACACTGGATTGAAAAATCTGCCCAATCCAATATCTTTCAACTGAAACTGGTCCTTACTTATTAAGCGAGTCTCCTGTAAAAATACTATCTTGGCATTTAGATCTGTTAGATGAGAGAATACTTTTTTCTTTTTAATTCATGATTGAGAACTTTGACCCTTCAGTTCACAAATTTCACTGTTTGGTCATAGAAATATTGCTTCTGAACTTTATATGACATTTTGAAATCTTAAGGTAGTACATTTTTACATATGATAGTTTATTGCCAGGTGTTATGGCTATGGAGCATATTGTTATTTTGGCTCTTAAAGTTATTGGGGTAGAAATGATAAATAAGACATAGATTTCTCTATTTCTTTCACCTCCGAAACACCCCCATTTTGCTTTGCCAAGTGAAGTTAGACCACACTTCATAAAGTCCTGGACCACTGACATGCCAAGAGACAGAGCAGTGTAAAAAAGGTCAAAATTGAGAAGTCTTATGATAATACGATCTAAATTCTACAAATCTAGGATATGATCTTGAACAGTCCCAATACAATAAACCTAGGGAATAATTTGAAACAGTTCACATGGAGATTGAGATAGCACACAGTATGACAGCACATTTTTGATACATCAACTCTTTTGAGGTGGATGTCGACATACCGTATTTACACATGTACCACTCGCACATTTTTTCCCGAAAATTAGCATTAGAAAATCAGGTGTGCGTCATACACAAGGAAGTGTCATTCTGTAATGTTTATTTCTTCTGCTTGGACTAGCTCGCTCTCTCTCTCACTTGCTTGCGCACTCGCGCTTTCTCTCTCGCTCGCTCGCTTGCTTGCGCACTCGCACTCTCTCCGTCTCGCTTGCTTGCTCACGCACTTACGCTGTCTCTTGCTCACTTGCTTGCGCACTCGCTCTCTCTCTCTCTCACTTGCTTGCGCTGTCTCTCTAAACGCTTCCTATACAATCACAACGCGCGTTGTACACGGGGCAAAACGATTTCCCCGATTTTCTTTGCAAAAATTAGGGTGCACATCTTATACAAGAGCGCGTGGTACACGAGTAAATACGGTATAATGACATGTCTTCACACAGCTGCCGGATGCTTCATGAACATGTTCAGCACTACTGATCAGCTGATGCTAGTACATCACTTTTGTTTTTGATCTGCAGATCACTTGCATCAAAATCAGAGTACAATAAATCAAAGTGCGTTTCACCAATTATGTGCAAAACGTCCATGGAGTATTTTGCTTTGCACATTCACTTCCTTCTCTCGCTATATCCGTCTTTAGCTCCTGCGGCCGGCAGCTGCTCTGCTGCACATTCTGGCCGGCAGCTGAAAAAAATATTCAACCCCCAAGAGTTAAACTAAAGTGGAATAAATTTCAATATAATATTTGAACTTCAACAAAAAATAAGTGTACGAAAAGGATATAGAAGGTATAGTTACAGCAAGTA
Source organism: Polypterus senegalus (assembly GCF_016835505.1). Lineage (NCBI taxonomy): Eukaryota > Metazoa > Chordata > Cladistia > Polypteriformes > Polypteridae > Polypterus > Polypterus senegalus. The sequence continues at coordinate 117,412,064 of NC_053158.1, forward strand.
TTGCACTACAAATGGACCAAGTTGCAAGGAGAATCTTCTTTGCCTTGTCAGGGCATGATATGATTCATGATTATGTTTCCAAATGATGTCGGGATCACTTTTCTTAACTCTTTTTCTGCTTCATACGGGGGACCTCCAATAACCACTTTCAATTTGACAGGAAAGAAGAGGCTGTATATAATTTCAACTCTGTGTAGGCGCTGTTTAATGCAGCACATTTAGCAGCTATTGAAAGGGAGAAATCTGGGAAAATACAAATCCAGTTATTTTCAAATATAATCTTCTCTTTCAGTCTGAGAAGAGACATCAAGATTTATTTAAACTGTAGTTTGTTGAAATGAACAATCAGGCTTCTCAGTTTTGAGGCATTCGATCCATGTATGTGGTAGACTGCTGAGATTTCAGTGTCCGATTTGTAGTTCTCTCCTGTTATTTTAGAGATGTTGATTGTTCCACTATTTCAATACAGCTCATAAATGTTTGCTTAACATCTTCAAGCTAAGAAGCAAGTACTCTAATTTTACTCTCTACCTTACTCATATTTTCCTTTATATTTTAATCATTTCCTTTCTATTTAATCATTTTTTCTAGAATTTCTGTAAAGGTTGCAGTAAACTTCGTACTTAAATGTCTCTCAGGGTTTTTTTTTATCCTGAAGCTGTTTCTCTATTTTTCTTATTTAGATCCTCTATTTCATTCTCTGTATCCCTTATATACATCTTTATATCATTTATGCTCAGGGTGATTGTGAAAAAAGGGTAAAATAACACAATTTCTAATGGAACTTATCCCTAGAGGTCTATCTCTCACAATAAACAATCCATCCATTATCCAACCCACTATATCCTAACTACAGGGTCATGGGGGTTTGCCGGAGCCAATCCCAGCCAACACAGGGCGCACGGCAGGGAACAAATCCCGGGCAGGGCACCAGCCCACCGCAGGACACACACCCACTAGGGACAATTTAGGATCGGCAACACACCTAACCTGCATGTCTTTGGGAGGAAACCCACGCAGACACGGGGAGGACATGCAAACTCCACGCGGGGAGAACCCGGGATGCGAACCCAGGTCTCCTAACTGCGAGGCAGCAGCACTACCACTGCGCCACCGTGCCGCCCACAATAAACAAGACAAACTCAAATATGTCTTTAATAATTATTGAGATCAGATCTTAATAAAAATGCTAAACTAGACTAAAAGGAAATTACAACAACCTTCTATGATATTTAAAAACAAAGTAACCCTCAACAATGTGTATTTAATCAATAATAAAAAATACCATGTGCAGTTTACTCGAATACCTTCACTTTTTATAAAAAGCAAATGTTGATATCATTGACCTTTCTGATGCTGTCTAGAGGGGATGAATTTGAATAGTCAAAGAAAGGGAAGAATTCACCATATCTGTCTTTTCTAAATTCATAAACATCGATTGATTCAATAAATGACAACTGTGCTTACCGAAAAGGAACTTTACTCTTTTTCATTATCATGTGTGATATACTGTAGAATTGAAAAGCTGAAAAGGATCCTCCATAGATTTGGATGGACTTTGATGAAAAAAATAATAGAAAATAGTTTACACTCCCAGTTTCTTTGGAAACATTTTCACAATATGTTAAACCAAAAAAAAAAAAAAGCACATGAGCAAACAAACGATGGGCAACTTGGGGACAAGATAGGAGGACAACTGATCTGACATATGCATCTAGGTGAGATTTATGAGTCTTTTCATATAGTGCAGTGTTAAACATCAGCTAAACATAAATGTCCCAAAGAAGGATTGATAAAAATAGTTTTTAAATGTGTGTCAGTAACATGCAGGAGTTTATGTGGGTCGCATATGCAAAACTGATAATGTAGAATAATATTTGTGCTCCACAGGTGGACAAATTCATCACTAAGCTGATGGTCAGCCATTTTCATGGGACCCTGTCTGTAACCATGCAAAATTTATTAGAACAGTTTTTTTAATCTGTTTTTTTCTCTTGAACTATTGAATTACATTTATCATATATATATATATATTTTTTTTTTTCTGGGGTTATTTTACCGGCAAATGCACATGAGAAAATGCTCACAAGACCAATATTTCCTGTTTGAGATTATTGCTGCTGGTTCCCACCAAGTCCATGCCCATATGGTTAATCTGGCATCGAACACTGTGTGAGCAAATGTTTTGTTGTTGCAGCATCTAGTAATGACCCCTATTCCTATTTATACTCATTATTATATAGACCTTAACAGAATGCCCTCTAATCCCATAATGTTAACACAATGTCAGGATTAACTACAGCTTTAGTCAATACCTCTTTATCCTTTACATTGTTAACTCCAGGCAACAGGCATGAGAAAATTTTTTGTGTTTAATAGATAATACTTTTTTAATCTTCAAATATTATAACTAGTGTCATAAACTGCATTTAATGCCTATAGTGCTATACAGCAAATAGAATGTGGCTTTGCAAACTATACCAAGTGATAGTGCTAGATTTGTAGTTTCAGAGGGTGCATAAACTTGTAGTTACACTTAATTTTGTTCTTAGCCAACTCATCCTCCGTATAGGACAAGGCAGCATGAATATACCTGCCGAGAGTTATCCACATGATGGAAAATAACAGGGAGAGAGAGATCATGTTTTTGCAACATCTCACAAAGTTGAGCTTTATTCTTGCCAAAAATTTCTCTGCTTTCAAAGGAATTTACAAATGTAGTTTCAAACAAACAAAGTCAGGTAATTATGTCATAAACTGGTCCAGATGATGCCCTTCTTAGTGACTGAGTGATCATTGTGAGATTTACTTCATAGAACAGATCTTAGTGCTCAGTAAAGCTAGAAATGTTTAGACGGTGACAGCTTAAATGTTCATTAATAGGAATAAGTACAAACAATGTAGGCAGAGGCGGAGAGCTTAAAAAGTAAGGACATAATAAGTGAGGCACAGAGTTAGGGAAACTGACAGGGGAAAAGTAAACTTTAGGATACACAGCAGGTATTTGAGGGGAAAAAAGTTTTATATGAACGTAAGGGACCAGCAGGTGTTAAATAACTATTTTGTGGGGTAAATTGGACAAGAATGGCCTCCTGCAAATCTTCATCCACAGGAGTTGACAGCTGATCCGGTACCTCAAGCTTAGGGTTGTTGAAGTGGAGAATGGGGTTGGATGGCCTCAGTTGCAGTAGAGAACTAGAAAATCTGGCCCAGATGTCCTTTATGGCCATTCATCTTAAACAGAATTTAAATTCATATTATGCACTCCTCAGTGCTTTGGTAAGCTTGGATTTTGAACTGATACAGCAAAGTATAAAAGGCATTAACTGGGATAAGCTTTTAAATTTGGATACAGTAAGGAAGAAGTGGTACAGGGTTGAAAATATTATATGTATAATATAGGACAGGATCATCACAAAATTTGGAGTTAATAAAAAATATTTAAAAAAATGCAAAGAAAAAAAAACTATGAAAGGAGTACAAGACTAGTAACTCCAGGTCTAAACATAGTGTGTATGAAAGTACGAGAGCAACCACTAAGAGGGATATTAGAGAAGCTAAAAGGCAATTAAAGAGAAATATTGCAGATAAGGCAAAAGCTGACTCTAAGAGATTCTTTTAGTATTTTAGTAAGAATTACATCTTGCCTGAAGAAGGGGATTGAGTTTCTTCAAAAGCTTGCATATTGTAATCTTACTAGTTAGCCAATCAAATGTGTAATTTTGCTTAACTTCTCATTACATCCATAATGACTAACATGGTACAACACCCTAGTACTACAGTACTTTAGTAGTAAAGGAACAGTCAAGGAGGAGATTAAGTATATCACGGACTGTGAAGGGAAATTAAAATACACAGAGTGAAATATCAAATACTGTAAGCTTGTTTTCTAAAATGATGAAGTTGGTACTGAGTGATTTGGAAATTGTAGAGGGAAAAGTACTGCTTAGATCAAATAGGCTGAAACCTAACAAATCACTAGGACCAGATAATATTTATCAATGAGTGCTTAAGGAGGTTAGTGAATACATATAAACACCTTTGATGCATATTTTTAGAAAGTTACTGCACAATGAGAAAATTACTAAGGACTGGAAAATAGCAAATATTATCCTGTTAACACTAGAATTACCAGAGCCTACGAAAAAACTTGTCCTTTGTCTTCTAAATGTGCTGATAAACTCAGGCTGCAAGCAGCCGGCTATTCCATCCCCCCACCGACTTAGAACGTGCACAAACTTCTCCCAGCTCATGCCTTCATTGATTTTCTGGGAGTGAAGTGGAGATTTTTAGTGGAAATAATAGATCGTTGTTTGGAACACACGCATTTCATGTCTGTTCCGTTTCTACAGTAATCTGTGTAAACACATTGTTAAAACAGAAACGTTTTTTATATTCTGGTAGCAGATGACAAAATGTAGGCATAAACTATATAATGTATGAAGCCTAAAGTCCAAATATCAAAGAAATACTTTCACAAAAGGTACAAATCTAACACAACAATTGCGCTTTTATTCAAAAATATAACTGCAGAAACAAAAAGCCGCCTTAACATGCGACATTGACACCCGTTTATTATGACTGCCTCCGTGGCGCAATAGAATCAGCTGCCGAATAGGAATCAAAAGGTTGTGAGCTCGATCATGCACCACTCCGTTTTGAGAAGTAATCTGCTCATAGTCTTACTATTTTAGAATAAAAACATACATTTGATTTCAGTCTGTAACAGCCGGTGTAATTTATGATACTTGTAAAGGTTAGCTTTGGGTTTTTTTTTTTTGGTTTTTTTTTTAGTCAGTTTTATTATCTCAGCCGCGTTCACGAGCCCAAACACACCCCACCCCCGCATCTGGCATTGCTGTTTTCACATAGACGCGCTATAACAGAGGTAAACTCAGCTCCCTTCTACATTGGAGCAAGAATACACATACCATTGCTTGCATACTAAAGTGTCAGCAGGCACTTTTCGTGGCATTACACACATTTTTCAGCATGCCCTCTGCACACTACTTGTGACTTTAGGCTTTAGGAAGTAAGTAAATAAATAAAAGTAAATCATGTCATAAAATTATTTCTTCAAAACGTCACATATATTTGTCTCTTTCTTTTTTCAAAATGTGCGTTGATCACCGCCAGCATGTTGTAGCACACAGCATCTGGCCACCTGCATGTTCTTGCATGCACTGAATAAAAGACAAATATACAGTCTGACTGAGAGAATCAGACTGAAAAAAAGCAAACATTTAGAAATGCCATACTTTTTCAGCTGATCGGACGCTGTTCGTTTTCAAATAATATTGCATTAGTGCAACAATGTTTTCTGATTGGTACTATTCAGGTCATAAAATGATTTCTTCAAAATGTTACATGTATTTGTCTCCTTTTATTCCGCTGCTGCGCTGACATCATGCACCAGAAGGCGTGAGCTTATTCAGTGCGTCAGGGGCACGCAGGTGGCCGGTTGTTTGTACTATCACAAGTTTTTTTTAAAATGTGCGTTGATCACCGCCAGCATGTTGTATGTAGCACACAGCAACTGGCCACCTGCATGTTCTTGCACGCACTGAATAAGTTCCTGATCTGGCTCTAAGTAATAGCAGCAGCATAAATTCAAACCCGATCTGACGCTGTTCATTTTCAAATAATATTGCATTTGTGCGATGATGTTTTCACATATATTGTCTCTTTCTTTCAGGTGTGTAATAGAAACCACAGCATAGAGAGAAGTGTGTACAACACTTCTTACAGGAAAAGGCGATGGAAAAAGAAAAGATAATGCAGCATCAACAAGCTTCAGATCTTTATTTACCTTTGGTTACCTTTATTTATTTACTCACTTCCTACAGCGTAAAGGCACATGTAAAATGCAGAGCTTCCCATATACAGTGGAGTCTCGGTTCACGTACAACTCGGTTCACGACCAAAAAGTTCGCCAAACTTTTGCCTCGGTTCACAACCACACACCTGGGGCCTCATGTATAATGCCGTGCGTTGAACTCGCACTATAACATGGCGTAAGCACAAAAGCCGAAATGTGCTTACGCACAGAAAAATCCAGATGCAGGAATCTGTGCGCATCTAACTTCCACGTTCTTCCGCTACATAAACCCCGATCAGCGTGAAAACTAACGCTCTTGCACACGCATTATGTAACGCCCCAAATCCTCCCAGAATTACGCCTATTTGAATATGCAAATCAATATAAATCGCCCTTAAACGCAGCCTTCTGTGAAAAGACAATGGGAAAAGCACGGGGAAAATATAAGAATTTCAGTGAATACCAAGTGGAGGCAAAGGAAAAACATACTATTTGTTCAAATAAACCGTGGTATATTCAACAAAATGAAGTTGATCGAGTGACATAGCGTGTTGGAGAAACTTGAAAGTTCACATTCACAAAATCGCACAGTGCCGGAAATAAAAAGAAGTCACATATCAAAGTTGCTGTGAAAAGAAGAGTTGTAAGCCCACTGTCTGAGTGTCATATGAAAGTTTATTAGGGTACTGAGAAAAAAGGCACACGGTGGGGAAAAAGCACGAAATGTCAACTTTAATCTCGAAATTTCCACTTCAATCACGTAGTTTATTTTGTCATTTAGTAGAACATTATAAACTTCATCTTAAAATCGTTTAATTAACCAGTTTCTCAAATCACATCATAATTAAAGTAGCACATTAAATGCTTTGCTTTGTATTTGATCTTCTACTCGTATGTGCTCTATGTGTGTGAATCACTACTTGCTTCTTAAACCGGCTCTCTTCCTCCAGCTGGACACAGAGTCCATTACATTTGTGATATTACAGCTCTCTGAATAACTAAAATACTGAGATGTATACGTGATGTCATTTTCATGATGATAGGAGTTGAAGCACGCTATTAAACATGTGTTTCACTTGATGAAATAATTTATTGTCTAAATTTGTCGCATGCTTTTAGCTGTGTTGTTATTTTTCTTTCTGTGTTATATTCAATATATATTGGCATAGCCGTCACTGCAGTCAGTGCTTTTCTTTCCCCATGTAACCGATCGCCATACAATCAGCTCTGTAATAAACGTTAAGCCATCTGTAAGCTTAGCGCCGATTCTTCAAAACGTTTAAAGAACATTGAAATATCTTCGTAGTACATGTTTAATTATTCTATCCTTCATACACTCCCAGTGAAGAATATAGATTATTTAAATGAAGTTAAAGTTTTATGTGTATAATTTAACAAACATATTTTGCTGCATTTCACCTTAAAAATGATATCGCATCATATGTAAATACGCTTTATAAAGTGGCTCAGGTTGTGAGATATTATAACTGTAGTGCAAGTTTACAGTGGGGTGATTGTACTTATAAGTACAAACCGTTCTACAAGGAGCAATTGATTGAGTGCATTTAAAGTTCTTGGGATGAAACTGTTTCTGAACCGCAAGGTCCGTACAGGAAAGGCTTTAAAACGTTTTGCAGTGGCTGAGACAGCGTGTCCTTAAAGCTGTATACCGATAATTCTCTTTCTGATCAGCTGCTGCTGTGATTCACACTCAGATACAGTGATATAAATACTCCGAGTCGTGCAGTGAGAGTAATATGGAAAAAGATGATCCGCTGTGGCAACTCCTAACGGGAGGAGCTGAAAGTAGAAGAAGAAGAAGGAGAAGTGAGAGTAACAACGCTAAAGCAGTTATGGTATTTGGAATACTATGGCTGTTCCCTGAACCATTATATTGTTACGAGTTAATTACAATCAGATGCATTACACTAATAAACAATATGCGGTTAGTTTCTGTGTATTTATAAAGCCGCGTCATGAAAATAATGAGTAATCACACAAGAACAGTACCATTGCTTTGATGCTGGGTGCCGCCAGTTTGCAAAACCGAGCAGAGAACTTGCGTACGACAAGACATGAGGTACCGTGGAAAAGTGCGTGGCTTTACGCCAAGTGTAGGTTTTATACATCGCGATTTGAACGTGGAAAATTTCTTACGCAACATTTCTGTGCGTACGCACCGTTTATACATGAGGCCCCTGGTATACGAACAAGCCAGTTTCCCTTTCAGTTTGTACGTGTTCAGTCTCTCCCTGTGCAGCGAGCGAGCGAGAGAGAGTGAAATAGAGCTAGCCAAGTGCCTGCTGGGGAGGGGGAGGGTGAGATTGCTGCACGTGTTTTCCTGCCTATCTGCCTGCCTGCCTGTGCAGGGGGTGGAGTTGGGGAGGGGATGGCAGTACGTGCACGCGAACCATCCCCCCAACTCCACTAAACCCCCACCCCCCCGCAGGCAGGCTGAGAGAGAAAGAAAGAGAGAGAAAGCGAGCAAGCTGCGTGCCTGCCTGGCTTTTTCATTTAACCTGTTCATTGTTCTCAGTCAGACGTGCACTGTCTTTGTGCTCTACAGTATTTTGTGTGCTTTTGCAGTTAACTATGGCTTCTAAGCACGTGAAGAGTGGTGAGAAGAAATACATACAATCCTATGGGGGGAAACTGCTTTGGTTCACGACCAACTCTGTTTACGACCAAAGTTCTGGAACGAATTATGGTCGTGAGCCGAGGTTCCACTGTATAAAATACAACAATGGCAAAAGTGCGATGTGCATTCTTGCTCCGATGCTAGATCTGCAGTGTATCACGATACATTCTCTTACCAATGGTAGCGAAATGAAGTGTTTGCATGCACTTTTTTGTGGCATTACACATGTATTTTTTGAGCATGTGCGTGCCAAATAAATAACATTCGAGCTATAGCGCGTCTCTAAATAAATAACATTCGAGCTATAGCACGTCTCCAATAAATAAATTTTGAGCTATTGCGCGTCTCCAAATAAATAACATTCTAGCTATAGTGCGTCTCCAAATAAATAACATTTGAGCTGTAGCGCATCTTTATGTGATCCAATTTTTCACATAAAGGCGCTCTATAGCTCGAATGTTATTTACTTGGATCACATAAAGACACGCTATAGCTCGAATGTTATTTATTTGGCACGGACATGCTCAAAAAATACACGTGTAATGCCGCAAAAAGTGCATGCAGACACTTCATTTCGCTAGCATTGGTAAGAAAATGTATCGTGATACACTGCAGAGCTATAGCGCATCTTTATGTGAAAACAACAGTGTCAGATGGGGAGGGGGGGGGCTTAGGGAAGGATCCTGAACGCGACTGACAGAATGAAAAGTTAATAAAAAAAAAAAAAACTAAACCTTTACAAGTATCATAAATAAAACCGGCTGTTACAGACTGAAATCAAAATAGTAAGACTAAGAGCAGTTTACTTCTCAAAACAGAGTCGTGAGGGATCAAACTCGTGACCTTTTGATTACCAGTCAGCAGCTAATACCTTTACGCCACCGCGGCGATTGTAGTGAATAAGCGTCAGTATGGCCTGCTAAGGCGGCTTTTTATTCTGCAGTTACACTTTAGAATAAAAGCGCACTTGTTCTGTTATATTTGTACCTTTTGTGAAAGTGTTTCTTTGATATTTGGACTTCATGCTTCATACATTATATAGTTTATGCCTACATTTTGTCATTTACTACTAGAATATGAAAAACGTTTCTGTTTTAAAAATGTGTTTACATAGATTACTGTAGAAACTGTGAACGGTTTAAGAAGCGATTTAAGGTGGGACGGATTTACAAGTTTTTTTGTAGGCTCTAGTAATTCTAGTGTTAAACAAAAAGGGTGATCGGGGAGATGTGTGTAACCAGAGGCTAATAAGCCTAGCATGCATCACAGGCAAACAAATAGTAGGAATTATTAAGGAAAAGATTGAACAACACATGGCAAATACAGGAGTTTTACTGAACAATCAACAAAGATTCAGATGAGGGATGTCCTGCCTTACAAAGATCCTAGAATTCTAGAAGGAAGCACATTATGACATTATTTATCCTGATTTTTGGAAAGCATTTCAGCATGGGAAGTTGGGAATCAAACTAAAAGAAGTGGGTGTTCAGGGTCTAGTGTGTAGATGAGTGCAGAATTAGCTACAACACAGGAAGCAGAGCATTATAGTGAGTGAAACCTTGTCAGAATTGGGTGATGTTAAGAGTTGTATCTCTCAGGGGTCAGTGCTGGGGCAGCTAATATCTTTAATGAACATAAATGATCAAGATAGTAATTTAAACAACAAGCTTGCAGATGATAACAAACTATTTGGATTGGCAGACATCTAGTATCTGTTGAAACATTACAGAGAGGCTTGGGCAGATTTGGGGAAAATGAAATTTAATGTAAATAAATGTTACATGCAGAAAGGGAAAAATGTTAGATTTAAATACACAGCAGGATGTCTTAAAATTGAAATTATACTGCTTATGAGAAGGATTTAAGAGTTATAATGGACTCGTCACTGTAAGTCTAACAGCATGTTAGGCTATGTAACACAATGTATAGAGTACAAGTTAAAGGAGGTTATATTGAAGATATATAATGCACTAATGAGGCTACACTTGCAATACTGTGTTCAGTTTTGGTCTCTGAGCTAGAAAAAAAAACCAACATTATTTCATTGGTGGAAAAATTGTAGACAAAAGTGACTAGGCTGATTTGAGGACTGCTGGGTATGAGTTAGGAGGAAAGATTAAAGAAGTTGAGCACTTTAAGCAAAATGAGATTAAGAGGTGACATAAATGAAATGTTTAAAATTACAGAAGGAATTAACAGATTGAATTCAGGTCGTTAATTTAAAATGAGTTCAACAATAACATATTTGGAAACTTTTTAAGGGCAACTTTTACACAAACATTAGGAAGCTTTTCTTCAAAATACATCTATAGACATACAATAAGTTACAAACTAGTGTGGTGGACAATAGAACTTTGGGAACTTCAAAACTAGACCTTATGTTATTTTAGAGCAATTAAGTGGATAGGATTGCTCAAGTTTGTTGGGTTAAATGGCCTGTTTTCATCAAAATTTTTATGTTTTAATGAAACTCTGTTGGTAACAAAAATGTTTTTTTCCAGCTTCCTCACACTTTTAAATTGATAGACAATTGTTTAAACATATTCATTTTTATATATTACTAGGGGGTCAAGCACCCTGGTACCTTCGGCGCCCAATCTCCAGTTGTGGCCAGAATATTAGTAAAATCTGTAAATGTACAAAAGAAAAATTATTATTTGTTGGAGTCAAAATCACGAAATTCTATAAATATGTAGTAAAATAAAAATTCATTATTATTTATTCATGAAATGGGAATAAAGTATTTACTGTATTACCGATTGGAGTATTCCCGTTAAACTGAAGTCCACTATGCCCGATGAGTATTTATAAGACTATATAAATCTATTTTCAATACTTCTAGCATTAAGGCAGTTTATTTTGAATTTATTACTTATTTTACTACTCTACTCTACTCTACTACTGTTAGAATTTAAGGTATTATATGTATTTGTTGCTAGAAAGGCCAACGCAGAAAAAATAAAATTGAATTTATATAACTGTACTTGCACCAGGTCCCACTGCAAGTTCTAATCTCCTTAAAACTTTGCACTTGTGTACACGCTTTTAGCTGCTACCCATCACTTCCTACCAGTAACCACATATGGCTTAAAAAATGCCCCTTTTAAATATTCATGACATAATCATCATATAAATTTGGCCATGTTCCTGAGTGAAGGCTTAACTTTTCAACCATGGGAGAATGCAGAAAACAAAACCTCAATGAATGTGAACTTGAGGTTTTACTGATATTTGATAGAAGGAGTGGCACGAACATGATGCAGAAAGGATACTTTTTCTTCAATTTTTAAGGCCACAATTAATTTCAATATGTTGTAAGATATGACACAACACAGATGGAAGAGTTGGGATACCAAATGATGATATCTGTATGTTGTGAGGGTATTTACTCAAATGAAGAAAATGCAAGCAAATAGAATTTGAATCAGACTACTTTTTCTTCAGGAAGTGGTGGCTTTTATATGTGTTGTTCCCTAGAAGGAGAGGTGTTTAGTGCAGGAGTGAGGATGTCTTCAGCTGTCCTCGATTCTCTGACCTTGCATTCTCTAAGGGGAATACATAAATGACAGCACCCTCTCACTTCTAATGGTGGTATTACATTTGATGTACAAGCCTTGAGACTGCCCCTTCTCACGCTTGTCTGACACAGCCCCCCCACTTAGCCCACACCTGAAAACGAGAAAGGGCAGCAGTAAGGTCCATAAAGATCATAAATGTTAAAAGACCATGATCCACCCCAATCTGAGATCATTGGTCATCCTGACAAGTGCTGTCTCTATACTGGGATTGGCCTTGAAACTAAACTAAAATTCCTCAAACAATTTGAGACAAGATGGTCTTTCAAATAACCTGCAGAAGCATTTTTTAAGATTTTAGTTAGTATATGAAGGTTGGAGTTGACAGTAGTTTTTAACATTTTCAGGGTCAACTCTTGTTTCTTGAGGACAGGTGTAACAACAGCTGTCTTAAGGCTGGAAGGAAAGGTAATAAAAGGGAGGAGGAAAGGCAAAGAAATCCTATAACACCAGAATGAAATAGATGCTGAGTGAGACCCTTCTTCAGGTCACTTAATGTGGCCTCAGCCTGGTCATTCCATACCCTCTAATGTTAGGGGCCTGCTTTTGTATAAACTTAGTCAAAAGCATAGCCCTCTAAGAGAATCGAAGTACACGCTGCTGGTAGTATGCCGCCAACCCCAACAAAGCTTGAATTTGCCGTTTTATCAAAGATGAGGCCAGTTCATTAAGGCAGCAACATTATCCACCTGTAAACATTGTACTGCCGTTGTACTGTGTGCATTGGAAGGTAATCCTGTGGCTTGACTACCCCTCCACCCACCATGTAGCCTAAAGCACTTCTTCTTCCTCTCTTTATTTTATTAAGTCTAACATGTCATGAGGCTATCTGCTATGAAGTAGCTCTATAATAGAAAACCCTTAAGAGGCCAATGTGATTTCCCAATATGCTAAGGACTAAATGAAAGAGCTGATCTCCATATCTCTGATCTTCATTAAACACCTTCTTCAACGTTTGTTTAACTATTTGATTAAATCACTTGACCAAACCATCAGTTCCAGCATACTATACTGAGGTTTTTAGATGTCTGATTTAGAGTTGCTTAGCATCCTCCCATGACATATCCAAGGTAAATGATGTTCCTTGTCTTGTCAGGACTTCTTTAGGAATACCAACTCACACAAAGACCACTACAAGTTCCCAAGCAATATTTCTGGATGTAGCTGGACTGAATGTGATGGCCTCAAGATAGCAGGTAGCATAATATACAAGGATCTGGGTATATTTATATCCTCGTGCCAAGGGTTCATGAAGGTGAATGACAATGTCAATCCAGTCAGCTCAAAGGAACGTCATTCAGCAGCAAGGGAATAAGAGGAGCATAGTCCTTTCAAGGAATCTGTCTTGAGCTGTCATTGCAGGCAGGAAACACAAAACCAATGGATCTCTTCATTGACCCCAGGCCAAAAGAGATTATGCTTTATTCATTTTAATGTTTTGTCATGTCCCAAGTAGGTAGTGAACAGGTGGGGGTGTGCTAGTTAGAAAACGTCCTGCAGACAAGTTTGCGGTACTAGCATTAGCTTCCATACCTTGCTACACTGCTGTTCTCTAGTGCAAAGTGTGGCCTCAACAGTATGGTTTATTGGTCCTTTGGCTGTCAACTGTGACAACTGCATTTGTTATGCACTTAACACTAGAATTCCTGAAACCTCCAAAAAAAGTCATAATGCCGGGCTACCTTAAATTTCTTCGTACCTCTTCATTGGGATCTTTGTTTTGCAAATGTGTCAGTCAGCACAAGCAGCAAGCAGCCTGCTATCCAATACCCCACCGATGCTGCTGAAGTGGGACACAAAATTCTCAGAGCTCAAGTCTGTTTATCTGGGTGTGAAGTGCCTTGAGTTGTATTGGGTAAATAATATATTGTTATTTTGAATACATACATTTCATGTGTGTTCCATGTCTACAACAATCTGTGTAAATGTAGGATGACAGAAAATGCGAGGCAAGAAATGCTGAACACATAACTAAAACAGAATTTTTTTCATGTTATAATAACGAGAAAATGCTAATGTGAAGTGTATAATGTGTGAAAGCTAAAGTCCAAATATCAAATAACACTTTCACAAAAGGTATAACAAAACAAGTTTACCTTTAATCAAGAATATAACCAAAGAAAAAAAATTATTCAATTTAAATGTTGCTGTCAATATATAAAAACCGAAGCCCAAATATGAATTGCCTGCTGGTGTAGTGGTAAGAACAGCTGCCTCAAAATCAAGAGTTTGTGGGTTTGATTCCTGGTTTTCCCCACATTTACCATTATGAGTAGTGAGCTGTTATTACTATTATATAATAAAACATACATTTGTAAAATACACTGTAAAAGCCAGTGAAAAGTTTTGCTATTTGTAAAAGATAACGCTGAAGGGATATAAGCAGACACACAAACGCTGGTGTTTCATGTCTTCTTGGTATCTTTTTGTGACTTGATTTTTTTTATTCAGTTTTAATCTTGAATAAAAGCACCTTTGCAAAAGTGTTTATTTTATATTACAGTATCTACTTGAATGATATGAAATCTGTCTCTGCCTCTCTCATGCACTGAAACACACATCCATGCATGAAAAAGCAATTATTTGAAAACGCTATGTCATTTGAACGTGTTTTTTTATGTTGCCCAATCACCTAGTTATGGTGCATGGCACTGGGAAGCAGATGGACTTCTTCTTTTTCCACTAGTGTGGAGAATTGCATGCGTACTGAAGTGACTTTAGCTGCAGGTGGAAGCTCCCACCCCACTTTATAGAGTCAAGCATAGTTGTGTTGGCATGCAGCAAAGTATTAGGCAGCAAAAGTAATGTGAATAACTTTTATGTTGTTACAGTTCTGCCTTTGTCTAGAAACGGCTCTCATGGGATGACTGGGATCTTTTCCTAAATTAGTAGTGACATTGCACAAGCACATGCATATCTGTTATTTTTCACACACTCTGCACGGGTGTCTGTTGTCAAAGCACAAGTGCCACGGTCATCTTATCTTTGATTGCTGGTACAGAAATTAGACCTGAGCAGGCATCAACTACAGCACAAGCTGAGGTCCTCGCCGCTCTTGTGAAAAGAATGGAGATAAACGCCATCAATTTAGTGAGAGAGAGGCAAGTTCATTGTACTACTTGAACATCACTCACAGAATAAAACTGAATATAAAAAATACTAACTTTTACAAATAGGAAAAATTTACAACGGGTGTTATAGACTTAAATAAAATGTATGTTTTTATTATATAATAGTAATAATAGCAGCTAGCTCACTACTCAAAATGGAAAATGTGAGGAAGACCTGGGATCAAACCAGCAGCCTCTTGATTCAGACGCAGCCGTTCTTACCTCTAAGCCACCCAAGCAATTCCTAAATAGACTTTGGTTTTTACATATTGACAACAACATGTAAATTGAATAATTTATTTTTCTTTGGTTATATCCTTGAATAAAGGCACATTTGTTTTGTTATATCTTTCGTGAAAGTGTTTATTTGACATTTGAACTTCAGTCCACACATTATACACTTAATGTCAGCATTTTGTCATTATTATAACATTAAAAAAGTTTCTGTTTTAGTTATCTCTTCAACATTTCTTGCTTATCGCTGGGGTGATGCAAGATGTTTTCCAAAGCCTCGGGACTCTCCCCTTTTCCAGGCTCAGGTTGAATATGCGCTGTAGAGGACTCCCCAGCTCCAATGCACAGGCCTTCAGCAGTCGTGGCGATACTCCATTTGGACCCACTGCTTTACTGGCACAAAGTCTACTCAGCTCTCTGCTTACCTGGGCTGCTGTAATTGTGGGTGGGGAGAAACTCTCTCCTATGCTGGTATCAGCAGAAGGATGGATGGAGGGTGCAGTACTCCAAGGTGAGAGTGGGTTAGGGTGGTCAAACCTGTTAAAGAAGTTGTTCATCTGGTTTGCTCTCTCCACGTCTCTCTTCATCCGCTTCGAGCTGCAGCCAGTGATGATCTTCATCCCATCCCAAACTTACTTCATGTTGTTATTCTGCAACTTCTGCTCCAGCTTTCTCCTGTACTGCTCCTTTGCCGCCCTGAGCTGGACTCAGAGTTCCTTCTGCATGTGCTTGAGCTCATGCTGATCACTGTCTTTAAAAGCTCTTTTCTTCTGGTTCAAAAGTTCCTTGATGTCATTTGTAATTCATGGTTTGTTGTTAGCATAGCAGCGTACTGTTCTTACTGGAACTGCAATGTGCATACAGAAGTTGATATAGTCAGTAGTGCAGTCAACAACCTACTCAATGTTCTCACTATATGATCCCTGCAGGATATCCCAGTCTGTAGTTCCAAAGCAGTCTCTCGGAGCCTGCTCTGCCTTAGGGGACCACTTCCTGAATGAGCATGTGGTTGTAGGTATCTCCCTCACTCTTGGTTTGTAGTGAGGCTGAAGCAGAACCAGGTTATGATCTGCTTTCCCAATCGCAGGCAGCGGGGTGGCGCTGTACACGCCTTTAACGTTTGCATACAGTAGGTCAATAGTCCTATTTCCCCAGGTGTTACAATCCACATACTGGGAGAAGGCAGGTAATGTTTTGCACAGCATCACATGGTTAAGGTCTCCAGCGATTAGCAAAAGCACCTTGGGGTGGTGCGTTTGTAGTTTGGTAACAGCGGAATGGATGACGTCACCCGCTATCTCCACGTTCCCACCAGGAGGGATGTAAACAATAACAATGACGTGTCCAAACTCTCTGAGCAAGTAATAGGGACGCAGACTTACGGCCAGCAGTTCGATGTCCCTGCAGCAAGTGGAGACTTTGACGTTTACATGTCCATGGTTGCACCACCTTGTATTCACATAGAGAACGAGTACTCCTCCTTTCCGCTTCCAGCAGGTATTTGTGTCTCTGTCCACTCTTAACTGTGCTAAACCCGGGTAGCTCCACGTTAGCATCTGGGATGTTAGTTGTTAGCCATTTTTCACAAAAACACAACAAACTGCATTCTCTGTAGGTCCTGACATTTTTCACCGGTGCAGCCAGTTCATCGATCTTATTTGGTAGTGAGTTCACATTTCCCAGGATCACAGAATACACAGAATGCACAAAAGGCTTGTACCACCACTTTCTCACTAGCCGCTTAGCGCCGGCTCTGCTGCCACAATATGACCTTCTTACCTCGTCGGGTAAATAGGGAACCACACCGGCACGGGACTTTGTTCTCAGCACTTGAAGTTGACTACCTGAATAGATGAGTCTCAGTGTGTAAAAAAAAACATGTCCAAGTAGTAAAATGTGTCCAGGGAATGAATCCACATAAAAGAAAGTGATAGGAGTGATCAGTGAAATAAAGAAAAAGGTAGAAAGATAAAGTCATACGCAGAGCTGACGGAAAGGCTGCCACTCGCGGCGGAACAGGCTGCTTGTGCTGATTGACACATTTACAAAACAAAAACGCTGATGAAGAGGTGCGAAGGAATTTAAGGTGGCCAGAAATTACGACTTTTTTCATAGGCTTCAGGGATTCTAGTGTTAATATATTTCCTGCATCTAGTAACAGTAAGACTTTAGGGGGGATCTAAAAATACTTAGAACATGCACTAATAATTTTTCTGCTTTTTGTGAAATAAAAATAGTAATCAATAACAACTTTAACTGTCTTGTTAAGAACTTTGATCAAAAATTTGATACGGGTCATTAGTGGGCATATTTTTCAATAGGACAAAAATATAAGTTTAGAAATTGAGGAATACTGCATTAAATGACTTAATTTAACAAAATATTTCAGTAAAATTCTCTTGGATATCCATCTAAACCTTCAGCTTTTCCACTTTGCAAACAATGAATGGCTCTTGAGATTATGAAAAAATCTATGGGTTTGTTCATTGTATTTGTGCATGTTCCCTGAAATAATATATTAAAACATTAAAAACACCTTTAATTAGAGTATCATTCTTATTAAGCTCAGAATATTAAACATGTTGCTTATCACTCAATTTTCTCTCTTTTTTTATCCACTGTATTATTTTCTACAATATGCAAAGTATGGTGGTAAATTTCATGATATGTTTTGGAAGCTGGGCTTTATGTAATTCTTTTGTGTTTGAATCTACTTAGTGAGATAGGCTGCTTTCATTCTGCAAATGGGTGTGTTTAGTGTGCTGCTTGCTCTGAAACTGTTGTCTCATTTCAACTCTCATTAGCATCAAGCAATCCAGAGACAGGAAGCAGAAAGTTCACCTCTAGTCATGTCTCTGGGTTGTGGCCCTAATGGTGTCATGATTTGGAGTCAAATCCATTGAAAAAAGGATGATGGGTCTCTAACAGCATTCAAAGGACGGTCCAGGCCTCCTGTGCTTGCCTGAAATTGCCTTACTCAGTAAGCTTGACACCTAGCCCCACCGACCTGCTTTGGCCTACACAAGAAGGGACAGAAGCTTCAAAAATAGACTGAATATCTCCTACATGTCAAAAATGCTTCTCGAAGAAAGGAAAATCCTAAAATTCTTTTGGTTGAAGAGACCAAGTAAACTAGAAATCTTTATAAATAAACATATGCAGATCATTATGTGGGCATGGGGCCTATGATCAGAAGACTAACATGGTGGGGAGTGCCGTTGGGAGTTTGCAGACCTCCATGATTCAGGAGCTGCACTGGACAGCCAATTGGATTGCACGTTTTTGTTGCATGGTTTGCTTGACATGAGTCAGATAACTCCTCCCACAACACTAATCTTAACCATAGAGGGCATATTTTTTAAACTTCACTAAAGTATAATGTAAAACAATAACCTCCTCAATGAAGTGGAGCTCTGGAGGTCCACAGCTTGACTTTATTGGGGTTATTGCTGTTTCATGAATCATCAAATTGACATCTTTGGCAATCAAAAGTTGTGATAACTTTGCATTAATGAGCAGAGAGATGGCTTCAAATCTATGCAAAACAGGAGTGCAGAAAAGGAAAAAAACAAAAGCATGAAGAAGCCACTTGTGTTGTACGTGCAGTTGTGTTTAGAAATCTAAATATCTAAATTTTCCAGTAAGCTAGCTAACTTTACATCAATTGCCAATGCACTAATGCCTGCAGTTTACTGGACTAATGGATTAGCATTATGTGTAATAGTTTTGATATCTAATGTTTAACAGTGTAATGGACAACCGGGATTCTTACCCGGCTAGGACACCTCCATAACGGAAGGACCGAGGAGAGGAGCTTACACGTGGCAATACCTCCCCCGGAACGAGAGAGGGCACCTCTTGGCATGCTACAGTGCCACAGGTTTTGACCATGGAAGCTCAACCCTGCTGGGGCCCTTGGCCACCTCCAGGGGGCACATGATGAATGACTGAGCCCTCCTCTGCAGGGCTGCCACCACACCTGGAAGTGTGGCTGGAATGAGATCGTGGAACACCTGGAGCACTTCTGGGTGCTCTATAAAAGGGGCCAGCTGCCACAACTGAAGGAGCCGGAATCTGAAGGAGGTGGATGAAAAAGGTGGAAAAAATCTATAACAACAAAATCTGAGGTAGTGGCAATAACATTTTTCCACTTTTGAAATAAAAAAATAAACATTTTGCTCCCATCTGACCCAGGCACATCTCAAAGTGCATAAAATCAGAAAAGTGCACAGTATTAGCAGTACTTTCTTCCTTTCTTTCCCTTTTCAGATATGAGATGCGCCCCCAATTTAAATGGGTGTCATGACAGGCAATGTTTTTTTTTTCATAGAACTTAAACTGTTTCATTCACTTGGTTTTAATTTTTCATATGACAGAGGTTAAATCGAAGTTCCACAACAAAGCCTATGCTGTTGATATTATTTCCCCATCCCCCAGAAAAAAACTACCTGAGTAAATGTTTAAGAGCAAGACCCCACATATGGTGTGAAAGTGTCTTGGTACATTTATTTTAATGATTTCACTTTAAAATGTCTTTATGCAGAGTTCTTGGGAGTCAAGTAATGAATTATTAATTATAATTATTGCTATTATTTTTTTTTTTACTTAATCTTATTTTATGTTTTTTTGTTGATGAGCTCTCGTTGAAGAATTTATTGGTAACAAGAACATCTTGTGCACAAAAGTGGTATTTTTGATACCATTTTAGCAAAGTTTGCTGTCAGCTGTCAATCACAGAGCACCCCAGTAAAACAACAGTAATACACCTTCATCCTTAAAACATAAATTTCATCACATCGCTGTGCATGACGAAACAGCGGGCAGGCGATTGGTTGTACATGTTTGCTGATGAACAGGGTAGTATTTTGCATGGAGTATGCATTAAATCAAAAGAGAAACAGCATGCAGAGATATGCGAACACAAGGGGATCACTGATAATCACACCTTACTATGCTGCACCAAATCAGAGGGGACAAATTAATTCCACAGGGTACAGATACAGGTATATTCATAACAGGGGACCTATATGATGGGCAGATGAATTTCAAATTTTTTGCATACCTACCTTTTGTTTAGATGACCTCTTGTGTCATATTCAGCACTTTGTTCATTATTCTGGCACAAGGGTAACCAGTCTTTCATTGAAATTGACCATTTTGAATATATGGCCATCCCATCAGCAGCACCTTGTACTTAGATAGAAATATTTTCCTGCGCACTTCTCCAAGTCTAATGTAATTTTTTCCATGACTCCCTCGCACCTAGCATGGGATATAAACTAGCCTTTATGCAGCTCAGGAACATGCACAAGGGAGCCTATACCAACACATATGTTGACGGCACATCTGCTTAACAATAAAAAAAAAAATGGCCCTTTTGCATCTATTACAATATAATTAGTTTAAAATTTCAGTGATTTCATTCACAACTAGAAAACTAAGTAAAAATGATAATCGCCAAAGCCTATTTTTGGTTACATTTGAGACCATTTTAGTTGCAATCTAGAGCCCTATTGGGACCACGGGCTGGGGCATTCGGGGGTTGCTTCTGGGCCACATGTTGCCCATGGGCCGCCATTTGAATAGGATGAAACAACATAGATCATTGGATATTTTGAACCAGAGTAAATAAAATCAAAGAGAAGTTTTCGGTAATGCCATCTAGAGTAACAAGAGACATTAACACTTAACTCTAAGGGCTTGTTTATTCTTCACGCTCAGAACCCATACGTGCCCGCATTATGGCTGCCACACATTCCCAGCGTTCATTTGACGCGTCCTCTGAGCAGGTCCTTAGAAATTTTAATCCTAAATTGCACACTTTTCTCAGGCCATACTCTGTAATGCTAATATCATGTAAAACACAATGACAGCAAGTTAATGAGCTTTTACTAGGTGTTTTTCTATTGCAGTTATTGAGTTGTTACTTGATTGTTCCAAAAATGTTTCTCTACCTTTGCTATAAGCAAGGTTAAGTAACATATTACAAAAAATATTTTTTATTTGATTTTCTCTTTAAAAAAGAAACTAGATGCTTTTTCTCTTGTAAAGTTCATATTTTGTCTTTCTGTTGCCTAGTTTGAGATATATGTGGATGGACTTAGGCAAATAAAGGAATACGTTTTCCGGGAGTGTAAGCCTTTACAATGACAACCATAACAACAACAATTTATTTCCCTAAGACCCCAGTAGAAAAAAATGCTCAAAATTTTAGGAAAGGCATTTTAGAGAGTGAGATCCGCTTCAAGGTAGGTTGAGTGTGCAATGGGTGTCAAAAAATGGGATATATGCAATACACAAAACAAAACACAAGTAATCAGACCCAGATTGCCAGTCTAATATTGCCACCTCAGAAATGCAGCACAATAGTACAAAACACTTTCTTGCATAGTGCTCCACACCTTCAAGGCAAAATGCAAGAATAGATTATACCACTCATTTATTACAGAACTATCAGATATAATAATGCAGATTTGTTAAAATACATCTACACAATGCAGGAGATCAGCTACTGAACAGAAATGATTACATGGGCTGGAAAATCATCTACATTGAGAGGGAAGAAACAAAACTCAGTTTTTCAAGTAGATTTCATGGGTGCTTTAGAAAAACATTAATGTTATTGTAGAAACATGTTATTTGATACATATGTGGTGTGGTACTGCTGTGGTTGATAAAACAAGTTAGCATCACCAGCAATTTTATTCAGGGTATTAAAAGCTTTTGAAATCTGCTGCACAATATGTATAAATCAAGGCTTTGTGGTCCGTATTTAAACTAAGCAGTGTCCTTTTCCAAAAATGCCATAATATTCCCCTTCAGGACAACTTCACAATTTCTTAGTTCCAGCAGTATTAGTGTGTACAGAATGCTGACAGCGTTCTTTGCTATTTAACCCCATTAGGGAATCAATATTAATACCCCTTTAGATTTTTCTGATTTCTTTTCAGCCAGTATTTAGACATCAAAGTCCGATCTCTTGTTGCAAATGAAATTAGGCCATACCACTTTAGTCCAAGCTTAGTTGAACTCTTTCCTATATCCATACTGGATCAAATAGTACATATGTACATAGTACTGATTTTAAATCAGTCTAACTGGAGTTGAACATTTTTTCAAGTTTGGCATATTTGACTAGGAAGCATTGTAAGCATCTTCTTGTTTTGAAGTTGATCATTTTTTGGTTGAATTCAGTTTAAGATCATTGTAACATTATAATGCCATATTTGTCCTTCTGGTTAGCACATTCACTAAGCATTTATTTCAGATATTTTAAGGTAGACCTCAACATTATTGCAGAAACATTAATTTTGGTCTTGTCATTTTTTTTGATTTGTACACTGTGGAATGTAACCCAGACACAGACAGACGGACATCGTTTTACAACCCAACACACACGTTTATTATATAAAACATTTACAAGTTAGTTTAGTACACAACCCAGTGCCTCCAGCACCGATTCCCCAAAGTCCAGGCCTCACATTCTCCAGTGCCTTCATTCTGGCCGCCTCCACTCCTCTCTCTCAGCTCTGTCCTCTTCCACCCGACTCTTGCTCCCGAATGAAAGGAGGCGGCCCCTTATATACCAGCCCGGATGGGCTCCAGCTGCTTCCCAGCAGTCCTCCACGGACTCACCGCCGTGTGGCGGAAGTGCCCAGCTGCGAACCCGGAAGCCCTCCGGGTGTCCCCAGTCTTCTTCCCCCCAGCACTTACTGGTGTGGCGGAAGTGCTGAGGTCCAGGGTTCTTCAGGCACCGGGGCGCACCCTGGCAGTGGCCACGGGCCCCTACAGGGTTGGGCTTCCAAGCCCTCTATCCATGGCCCCCAACACAACCAGGGCAGTCGTCCCCTCGCGGTCTGGGGGAGGCGCAAGCCCTCCTCCGGTCCTCCTAGGCGTCCCGGCTGGGTACCACCCCCAGCCGCCCGCCACAACATTTAAGACAGCACTCCTCCAGCACCAGTGCATCATATACTATGCATGTCTGTGACAGTCAAATATCCTTTCGTTACTGATGAGATTTATTTACAGCCCAATATAAATCATAAATTACAGCCTTTTGAAGATTCGTTGAAACCAAAACCAAAAACATGATATCGTTTGCTACAAGGAACAGAAACATGTACTTCTTGGCCCTTAGGTGTCTGGGCTTGACAAATTAGCGTGCTCTGCATTTATATCATTGACCAAAAGTCTAACCCAGCTCACAGCAAATCCAGTAATGAGGACTCCTCCCATCCATCTTGTAAAACAAAAACAGGAACAAATTTGTCATCTTCATGTATAACTCAGGCATCAGCATCAACTGAAAATGAGGCACTGCTTAAGCACTTCACAAAATATTCTATAGACAATCCCAAGGTAGCTGATAGTAAAGATAAGTTGAATGTCAAAGCCCCAAAGAGGGGTCTGAATGAAACAAAAGTAGAGGGGAAATAGTGATAGCTTTATGTAAGTATTACAAGCAAAACATTGAAAAATAGAGAGAAAATGTGATGCAACTGGTGCCGTGCTTAATGACATGAAAAAACATGTTAACATTGGACACTGGACAGCGGGAACAGATGGTGTCTGCAACAGATTGTGTACACTGAAGAAAATGAAATTAAAATACTTTAAAATCAGTTTACAAAGTCTTAAACTAGAGCCCTAAATAATTACAATTTAGAAATCTTGCTAAAAACATTTTAAGTTGAATTCTTGGGAATGACATTAAGGAAGATCTGGAACGCAAAATAACACATCAGTTACATAGTAAACATCCTCTGAAGGATTTTATTGTCAAGTTTGATCAATCTGGTGTAAAATGTGTTATTTCATGCTAGAAAGAACAAAGATATTTTTGAGAATAATTAGGTCTACTTTTAAAAATGATGCATGTAGTGACATTAATAAAAGCTGCAGGAATTCAGTAAGGTCTTATTTATTCAGCTCAGCTAACTGTCATGGTTGAAGGATGCATCCAAACTTACAAGTCACTGGTGAAGAATTTAAAAATATTTCTTTAAAAAATATTATAAATCTTTAATAGGGTCTTGTCAAGTAGTAAGTAAGAGAGCACAAAAGGACACAAGTACATATGGAACAGACACTAATCTATTCTAATAAAGGGCTTTGATAAAATCTCAAAACCATTTTTGATTAATCTGATCATTTCATGTAATTTTAAATTTATTTTAGGTAATATGCATTTTTATCTCTGGTACCAGTTCTTCATCTCTTTTATTTTAA
This sequence comes from Polypterus senegalus, assembly GCF_016835505.1. Lineage (NCBI taxonomy): Eukaryota > Metazoa > Chordata > Cladistia > Polypteriformes > Polypteridae > Polypterus > Polypterus senegalus. Next base: position 117,436,667 of record NC_053158.1, read on the forward strand.
TTACCCACCTGGCTGTACTGGTTGTGGCTATTTGTGACTATTGCATTTCTTATTATTCATTCCCATTTTTATCACTGTACTATTAATTTTATTTTCATACTAAAATCATTACTACTATTAACTTTCATCTGCTATTGTTCAGTCTTATTCTTTACTTCTATTTAAAGTTTTTCTTTGTTTTTTATGGATTGGACTTGGTGAGTTAAGCTCATTGTTAGCACTTTCGCCTGTTGATTGTAGCATTGTATGCTCACTTAGGAGCGCTGGAAAGGGTGACAGTGTGGCCAATGTTTTTAAAAGTTGTTTAAATGCTGCACACTTGGAACTGAATAATATTCCACTTTTCAGGTACACTTCTTAAAAACTGAATCTTCCAATTCACTTCTTGTTACTCTTGTATATAGACCTCCTAAATTATAAACAGCTTTTATTCGTGAATATTGTGATTTTCTTTGTCTTTGACTATGCCAGTGTCTGACAGAATATTGATTTTAGGTGATTTTAATATTTATGTTGATTGTATTTTTAAACCTTTTGTTATTGAGTTTATTCAGTTGTTTAGGTCTTTTAATGTTGCAGCTAATATACATGGTGATATACTTAATCTTATTTTATCATTTGGCTATGCTCTTAGTGATGCTGATGGTGAAGATATTTATCTTTCTTATTGTGCTGCACTGGTTTCTAACATACGAATTGATAAATATTTTATATGTCTTTATTTGTAATTTAGACAAAACAATGTAATATTAGATAATGTTTTAGGAGGCATGTTTTACTTCATTGATCAGAATAGAGGTGCTTTGATGTTTACCTAACCAACCTGACCAGTCTTTAGGACTGACTCAGGAATATATGGTGAGGGTGATGGAGCATCAGACCAGCTTAGCAAGGGTGACTATGTTTGGATATAGAGCCTATAAGCCATCCACCACACCACCACTAAACAAAGTAACTTTGGGATGAGTTGTACCTGAGCGCTTTCATTGGTAACTCGTTAAGAAGTGACTGGAAAATTAGTTCTATTGGCCTACAGAAGGGCTTGTTTATGATTAGTTTGGAATTGGGCCCCCGATTGGTTTGTCTTTTCTGGTATGAATGGTATAAAGTTGGCCACTTTGCTTTTACCTCTCTCTCCATCTGGCAATGAAAAAAAGACCATGATGAAGACTAATTTATCTTGGCTTCCATAGTGCAAACAGGCAGGTGGCCTGTTTCGCTACTCAATTTGAAGTCCATGTAGTAGCAAAACAAACCAGGGGACCTCATTCCCAGTCCTGGAGAGCCGGAGTGGCTGCAGGTTTTTGTTCTGACCTGGTTGCTTAATTAGAAAGCAATTCTTGCCAATAAAGCACTAACAAGCTATGAAATTAAATTAACTCTGCTATGTCAGGTCATTCTCATATCCTAGATTTTCTTTCCCTTTCTATCATGCAAATGATTTGAAGACTAAAATGGACAAGTAATTCTCAGTCCTTCACTTTTTTCTCTTCATTTTTCTTCCAAGTATTTAATTAATCCCAATAGTGCAGATAAATACACACAGGTGTAAATGTAAATAAGCTAAATGGAGAAATGCTGCTCTCTCTTGTCATTTGCATGTTATTGATAATAAGGAGCAATTAAAATAGCTGTTTAAGACAAAATTAAGCAATAAGGGCTCAAAATCACTAAAGTGAAGCAGAAGTGTTACTTTAGCAATAAGTGCTTTTTATTAAGCAACTGGGTTGGAGCAAAAACCTGCAGCCACTGCGGCTCTCCAGGACCGTAATTGAGGACCCCTGAACTAGACTGAAGACAAACCGAGAGCCATCTATGGATGCAACATGCCCTACTTCTTAGGCTGTAAGAGTATGGGGTACCAATATTGACATTGTATTCTACTTCCTTAATATTTTTGAGCATTTTATCAAAAATACATAATTAAATATGTAACTTAACTCCTGACTGTTTCTTTACTTTGTCTAATTGCCTTGAGGTTGCAGATGTAGAAGGGAAGGGGAAAGAAGTGCTAAAATACATGATCACAGAGTGGTAAGTGTATAGGATTTTAGACACTTTATTAAGGTGAAGCGCTTTCTTTACCCTTTAGCCATAGGATAGCGCCCTAAGTTTATAAACTCTATTTCCCTAAGCTGATTTATGAAAACCCCTTTAACTTTAAATATATGTTTTTAGAAGATAAATTAGAATCCCTTAACTAATACCTA